>NW_028320283.1:195735-391470 GCF_062004578.1 Staurois parvus
TGTCAGCCTCGCTAGTGACGGTGTCAGTCTGGTGTCAGCCTCGCTAGTGACGGTTTCAGTCTGGTGTCAGCCTCTCCTCGTGACGGTGTCAGTCTGGTGTCAGCCTCGCTAGTGACGGTGTCAGTCTGGTGTCAGCCTCTCCTCGTGACGGTGTCAGTCTGGTGTCAGCCTCTCCACTGACGGTGTCAGTCTGGTGTCAGCCTCGCTAGTGACGGTTTCAGTCTGGTGTCAGCCTCTCCTCGTGACGGTGTCCGTCTGGTGTCAGCCTCTCCTCGTGACGGTGTCGGTCTGGTGTCAGCCTCTCCTCGTGACGGTGTCAGTCTGGTGTCAGCCTCTCCTCATGACGGTGTCAGTCTGGTGTCAGCCTCGCTAGTGACGGTTTCAGTCTGGTGTCAGCCTCTCCTCGTGACGGTGTCCGTCTGGTGTCAGCCTCGCTATTGACGGGGTCGGTCTGGTGTCAGCCTCGCTAGTGACGGGGTCGGTCTGGTGTAAGCCTCGCCTCGTGACGGTGTCGGTCTGGTGTCAGCCTCGCCTCGTGACGGTGTCGGTCTGGTGTCATCCTCGCTAGTGACGGTGTCGGTCTGGTGTCATCCTCGCCTCGTGACGGGGTCGGTCTGGTGTCAGCCTCGCTAGTGACGGAGTCGGTCTGGTGTCAGCCTCTCCTCGTGACGGTGTCAGTCTGGTGTCAGCCTCGCTAGTGACGGGGTCGGTCTGGTGTCAGCCTCTCCTCGTGACGGGGTCGGTCTGGTGTCAGCCTCTCCTCGTGACGGTGTCAGTCTGGTGTCAGCCTCGCTAGTGACGGTTTCAGTCTGGTGTCAGCCTCTCCTCGTGACGGTGTCCGTCTGGTGTCAGCCTCGCTAGTGACGGGGTCCGTCTGGTGTCAGCCCCTCCTCGTGACGGGGTCGGTCTGGTGTCAGCCTCTCCTCGTGACGGGGTCGGTCTGGTGTCAGCCTCGCTAGTGACGGTTTCAGTCTGGTGTCAGCCTCTCCTCGTGACGGTGTCAGTCTGGTGTCAGCCTCGCTAGTGACGGTGTCAGTCTGGTGTCAGCCTCGCTAGTGACGGTTTCAGTCTGGTGTCAGCCTCTCCTCGTGACGGTGTCAGTCTGGTGTCAGCCTCGCTAGTGACGGTTTCAGTCTGGTGTCAGCCTCTCCTCGTGACGGTGTCAGTCTGGTGTCAGCCTCTCCTCGTGACGGTGTCAGTCTGGTGTCAGCCTCGCTAGTGACGGTTTCAGTCTGGTGTCAGCCTCTCCTCGTGACGGTGTCAGTCTGGTGTCAGCCTCGCTAGTGACGGTGTCAGTCTGGTGTCAGCCTCGCTAGTGACGGTGTCAGTCTGGTGTCAGCCTCTCCTCGTGACGGTGTCAGTCTGGTGTCAGCCTCTCCTCGTGACGGTGTCAGTCTGGTGTCAGCCTTGCTAGTGACGGTTTCAGTCTGGTGTCAGCCTCTCCTCGTGACGGTGTCCGTCTGGTGTCAGCCTCTCCTCGTGACGGTGTCAGTCTGGTGTCAGCCTCGCTAGTGACGGGGTCGGTCTGGTGTCAGCCTCTCCTCGTGACGGGGTCGGTCTGGTGTCAGCCTCTCCTCGTGACGGTGTCGGTCTGGTGTCAGCCTCTCCTCGTGACGGGGTCCGTCTGGTGTCAGCCTCTCCTCGTGACGGGGTCGGTCTGGTGTCAGCCTCTCCTCGTGACGGGGTCGGTCTGGTGTCAGCCTCGCAAGTGACGGTGTCAGTCTGGTGTCAGCCTCTCCTCGTGACGGTGTCAGTCTGGTGTCAGCCTCGCTAGTGACGGGGTCGGTCTGGTGTCAGCCTCTCCTCGTGACGGGGTCGGTCTGGTGTCAGCCTCTCCTCGTGACGGTGTCAGTCTGGTGTCAGCCTCGCTAGTGACGGGGTCGGTCTGGTGTCAGCCTCGCTAGTGACGGGGTCGGTCTGGTGTCAGCCTCGCCTCGTGACGGTGTCGGTCTGGTGTCAGCCTCGCCTCGTGACGGTGTCGGTCTGGTGTCATCCTCGCTAGTGACGGTGTCGGTCTGGTGTCAGCCTCTCCTCGTGACGGTGTCAGTCTGGTGTCAGCCTCTCCTCGTGACAGGGTCCGTCTGGTGCCAGCCTCGCTAGTGACGGTTTCGGTCTGGTGTCAGCCTCTCCTCGTGACGGTGTCAGTCTGGTGTCAGCCTCGCTAGTGACGGTGTCAGTCTGGTGTCAGCCTCGCTAGTGACGGTGTCAGTCTGGTGTCAGCCTCTCCTCGTGACGGTGTCAGTCTGGTGTCAGCCTCGCTAGTGACGGTGTCAGTCTGGTGTCAGCCTCGCTAGTGACGGTGTCAGTCTGGTGTCAGCCTCTCCTCGTGACGGTGTCAGTCTGGTGTCAGCCTCTCCTCGTGACGGTGTCAGTCTGGTGTCAGCCTCGCTAGTGACGGGGTCGGTCTGGTGTCAGCCTCTCCTCGTGACGGGGTCCGTCTGGTGTCAGCCTCTCCTCGTGACGGGGTCGGTCTGGTGTCAGCCTCTCCTAGTGACGGGGTCGGTCTGGTGTCAGCCTCGCTAGTGACGGTTTCAGTCTGGTGTCAGCCTCTCCTCGTGACGGTGTCAGTCTGGTGTCAGCCTCGCTAGTGACGGTGTCATTCTGGTGTCAGCCTCGCTAGTGACGGTTTCAGTCTGGTGTCAGCCTCTCCTCGTGACGGTGTCAGTCTGGTGACAGCCTCGCTAGTGACGGTTTCAGTCTGGTGTCATCCTCTCCTCGTGACGGTGACAGTCTGGTGTCAGCCTCTCCTCGTGACGGTGTCAGTCTGGTGTCAGCCTCGCTAGTGACGGTTTCAGTCTGGTGTCATCCTCTCCTCGTGACGGTGTCAGTCTGGTGTCAGCCTCGCTAGTGACGGTGTCAGTCTGGTGTCAGCCTCGCTAGTGACGGGGTCGGTCTGGTGTCAGCCTCTCCTCGTGACGGGGTCCGTCTGGTGTCAGCCTCTCCTCGTGACGGGGTCGGTCTGGTGTCAGCCTCTCCTAGTGACGGGGTCGGTCTGGTGTCAGCCTCGCTAGTGACGGTTTCAGTCTGGTGTCAGCCTCTCCTCGTGACGGTGTCAGTCTGGTGTCAGCCTCGCTAGTGACGGTGTCATTCTGGTGTCAGCCTCGCTAGTGACGGTTTCAGTCTGGTGTCAGCCTCTCCTCGTGACGGTGACAGTCTGGTGTCAGCCTCTCCTCGTGACGGTGTCAGTCTGGTGTCAGCCTCGCTAGTGACGGTTTCAGTCTGGTGTCATCCTCTCCTCGTGACGGTGACAGTCTGGTGTCAGCCTCTCCTCGTGACGGTGTCAGTCTGGTGTCAGCCTCGCTAGTGACGGTTTCAGTCTGGTGTCAGCCTCTCCTCGTGACGGTGTCAGTCTGGTGTCAGCCTCTCCTCGTGACGGTGTCAGTCTGGTGTCAGCCTCGCTAGTGACGGTTTCAGTCTGGTGTCAGCCTCTCCTCGTGACGGTGTCCGTCTGGTGTCAGCCTCGCTAGTGACGGGGTCGGTCTGGTGTCAGCCTCGCTAGTGACGGGGTCGGTCTGGTGTCAGCCTCGCCTCGTGACGGTGTCGGTCTGGTGTCAGCCTCGCCTCGTGACGGTGTCGGTCTGGTGTCATCCTCGCTAGTGACGGTGTCGGTCTGGTGTCATCCTCGCCTCGTGACGAGGTCGGTCTGGTGTCAGCCTCGCTAGTGACGGAGTCGGTCTGGTGTCAGCCTCTCCTCGTGACGGTGTCGGTCTGGTGTCAGCCTCTCCTCGTGACGGTGTCAGTCTGGTGTCAGCCTCGCTAGTGACGGGGTCGGTCTGGTGTCAGCCTCTCCTCGTGACGGGGTCGGTCTGGTGTCAGCCTCTCCTCGTGACGGTGTCAGTCTGGTGTCAGCCTCGCTAGTGACGGGGTCGGTCTGGTGTCAGCCTCTCCTCGTGACGGGGTCGGTCTGGTGTCAGCCTCTCCTCGTGACGGTGTCAGTCTGGTGTCAGCCTCGCTAGTGACGGGGTCGGTCTGGTGTCAGCCTCTCCTCGTGACGGTGTCGGTCTGGTGTCAGCCTCTCCTCGTGACGGGGTCCGTCTGGTGTCAGCCTCTCCTCGTGACGGGGTCGGTCTGGTGTCAGCCTCTCCTCGTGACGGGGTCGGTCTGGTGTCAGCCTCGCTAGGGACGGTTTCAGTCTGGTGTCAGCCTCTCCTCGTGACGGTGTCAGTCTGGTGTCAGCCTCGCTAGCGACGGTGTCAGTCTGGTGTCAGCCTCGCTAGTGACGGTTTCAGTCTGGTGTCAGCCTCTCCTCGTGACGGTGTCAGTCTGGTGTCAGCCTCGCTAGCGACGGTGTCAGTCTGGTGTCAGCCTCGCTAGTGACGGTTTCAGTCTGGTGTCAGCCTCTCCTCGTGACGGTGTCAGTCTGGTGTCAGCCTCGCTAGTGACGGTTTCAGTCTGGTGTCAGCCTCTCCTCGTGACGGTGTCAGTCTGGTGTCAGCCTCTCCTCGTGACGGTGTCAGTCTGGTGTCAGCCTCGCTAGTGACGGTTTCAGTCTGGTGTCAGCCTCTCCTCGTGACGGTGTCAGTCTGGTGTCAGCCTCGCTAGTGACGGTTTCAGTCTGGTGTCAGCCTCTCCTCGTGACGGTGTCCGTCTGGTGTCAGCCTCGCTAGTGACGGGGTCGGTCTGGTGTCAGCCTCGCTAGTGACGGGGTCGGTCTGGTGTCAGCCTCGCCTCGTGACGGTGTCGGTCTAGTGTCAGCCTCGCCTCGTGACGGTGTCAGTCTGGTGTCAGCCTCTCCTCGTGACGGTGTCAGTCTGGTGTCAGCCTCTCCTCGTGACGGTGTCAGTCTGGTGTCAGCCTCGCTAGTGACGGTGTCCGTCTGGTGTCAGCCTCTCCTCGTGACGGTGTCAGTCTGGTGTCAGCCTCGCTAGTGACGGTGTCAGTCTGGTGTCAGCCTCGCTAGTGACGGTGTCAGTCTGGTGTCAGCCTCGCTAGTGACGGTGTCAGTCTGGTGTCAGCCTCTCCTCGTGACGGTGTCAGTCTGGTGTCAGCCTCTCCTCGTGACGGTGTCAGTCTGGTGTCAGCCTCTGCTCGTGACGGTGTCAGTCTGGTGTCAGCCTCGCTAGTGACGGTTTCAGTCTGGTGTCAGCCTCTCCTCGTGACGGTGTCCATCTGGTGTCAGCCTCTCCTCGTGACGGTGTCAGTCTGGTGTCAGCCTCGCTAGTGACGGGGTCGGTCTGGTGTCAGCCTCTCCTCGTGACGGGGTTGGTCTGGTGTCAGCCTCTCCTCGTGACGGTGTCGGTCTGGTGTCAGCCTCTCCTCGTGACGGGGTCCGTCTGGTGTCAGCCTCTCCTCGTGACGGGGTCCGTCTGGTGTCAGCCTCTCCTCGTGACGGGGTCGGTCTGGTGTCAGCCTCGCTAGTGACGGTTTCAGTCTGGTGTCAGCCTCTCCTCGTGACGGTGTCAGTCTGGTGTCAGCCTCGCTAGTGACGGTGTCAGTCTGGTGTCAGCCTCGCTAGTGACGGTTTCAGTCTGGTGTCAGCCTCTCCTCGTGACGGTGTCAGTCTGGTGTCAGCCTCGCTAGTGACGGTTTCAGTCTGGTGTCAGCCTCTCCTCGTGACGGTGTCAGTCTGGTGTCAACCTCTCCTCGTGACGGTGTCAGTCTCGCTAGTGACGGTTTCAGTCTGGTGTCAGCCTCTCCTCGTGACGGTGTCAGTCTGGTGTCAGCCTCTCCTCGTGACGGTGTCAGTCTGGTGTCATCCTCGCTAGTGACGGTTTCAGTCTGGTGTCAGCATCTCCTCGTGACGGTGTCCGTCTGGTGTCAGCCTCTCCTCGTGACGGTGTCGGTCTGGTGTCAGCCTCGCTAGTGACGGGGTCGGTCTGGTGTCAGCCTCTCCTTGTGACGGTGTCGGTCTGGTGTCAGCCTCTCCTCGTGACAGGGTCCGTCTGGTGTCAGCCTCGCTAGTGACGGTTTCGGTCTGGTGTCAGCCTCTCCTCGTGACGGTGTCAGTCTGGTGTCAGCCTCGCTAGTGACGGTGTCAGTCTGGTGTCAGCCTCGCTAGTGACGGTGTCAGTCTGGTGTCAGCCTCTCCTCGTGACGGTGTCAGTCTGGTGTCAGCCTCTCCTCGTGACGGTGTCAGTCTGGTGTCAGCCTCGCTAGTGACGGTTTCAGTCTGGTGTCAGCCTCTCCTCGTGACGGTGTCGGTCTGGTGTCAGCCTCTCCTCGTGACGGTGTCAGTCTGGTGTCAGCCTCGCTAGTGACGGTTTCAGTCTGGTGTCAGCCTCTCCTCGTGACGGGGTCGGTCTGGTGTCAGCCTCTCCTCGTGACGGGGGTCGGTCTGGTGTCAGCCTCGCTAGTGACGGTTTCGGTCTGGTGTCAGCCTCTCCTCGTGACGGTGTCGGTCTGGTGTCAGCCTCGCTAGTGACGGGGTCGGTCTGGTGTCAGCCTCGCTAGTGACGGTGTCGGTCTGGTGTCAGCCTCGCCTCGTTACGGTGTCGGTCTGGTGTCAGCCTCGCCTCGTGACGGTGTCGGTCTGGTGTCAGCCTCGCCTCGTGACGGTGTCGGTCTGGTGTCAGCCTCGCCTTGTGACGGTGTCGGTCTGGTGTCAGCCTCTCCTCGTGACGGTGTCTTTCTGGTGTCAGCCTCTCCTCGTGACGGGGTCGGTCTGGTGTCAGCCTCTTCTCGTGACGGGGTCGGTCTGGTGTCAGCCTCGCTAGTGACGGTTTCAGTCTGGTGTCAGCCTCTCCTCGTGACGGTGTCAGTCTGGTGTCTGCCTCGCTAGTGACGGGGTCGGTCTGGTGTCAGCCTCTCCTCGTGACGGTGTCGGTCTGGTGTCAGCCTCTCCTCGTGACGGGGTCCGTCTGGTGTCAGCCTCTCCTCGTGACGGTGTCGGTCTGGTGTCAGCCTCTCCTCGTGACGGGGGTCGGTCTGGTGTCATCCTCGCTAGTGACGGTGTCGGTCTGGTGTCAGCCTCGCATCGTGACGGTGTCGGTCTGGTGTCAGCCTCGCTAGTGACGGTGTCGGTCTGGTGTCAGCCTCTCCTCGTGACGGGCTCGGTCTGGTGTAAGTCTCTCCTCGTGACGGGGGTCGGTCTGGTGTCACCCTCGCTAGTGACGGTGTCGGTCTGGTGTCATCCTCGCCTCGTGACGGTGTCGGTCTGGTGTCATCCTCGCTAGTGACGGTATCGGTCTGGTGTCATCCTCTCCTCGTGACGGGGTCGGTCTGGTGTCAGCCTCTCCTCGTGACGGGGTCGGTCTGGTGTCAGCCTCGCTAGTGACGGTTTCAGTCTGGTGTCAGCCTCTCCTCGTGACGGTGTCGGTCTGGTGTCAGCCTCGCTAGTGACGGGGTCGGTCTGGTGTCAGCCTCGCTAGTGACGGGGTCAGTCTGGTGTCAGCCTCGCCTCGTGACGGGGTCGGTCTGGTGTCAGCCTCTCTAGTGACGGTGTCGGTCTGGTGTCAGCCTCGCCTCGTGACGGGGTCGGTCTGGTGTCAGCCTCGCCTCGTGACGGTGTCGGTCTGGTGTCAGCCTCTCCTCGTGACGGTGTCGGTCTGGTGTCATCCTCTCCTCGTGACGGGGTCGGTCTGGTGTCAGCCTCTCCTCGTGACGGGGTCGGTCTGGTGTCAGCCTCGCTAGTGACGGTTTCAGTATGGTGTCAGCCTCGCCTCGTGACGGTGTCGGTCTGGTGTTATGCTCGCTAGTGACGGTGTCGGTCTGTTGTCATCCTCGCCTCGTGACGGGGTCGGTCTGGTGTCAGCCTCTCCTCGTGACGGTGTCGGTCTGGTGTCAGCCTCTCCTCGTGACGGGGTCGGTCTGGTGTCAGCCTCTCCTCGTGACGGGGGTCGGTCTGGTGTCAGCCTCGCTAATGACGGTTTCGGTCTGGTGTCAGCCTCTCCTCGTGACGGTGTCGGTCTGGTGTCAGCCTCGCCTCGTGACGGTGTCGGTCTGGTGTCAGCCTCGCCTCGTGACGGTGTCGGTCTGGTGTCAGCCTCTCCTCGTGACGGTGTCGGTCTGGTGTCATCCTCTCCTCGTGACGGGGTCGGTCTGGTGTCAGCCTCTCCTCGTGACGGGGTCGGTCTGGTGTCAGCCTCGCTAGTGACGGTTTCGGTCTGGTGTCAGCCTCTCCTCGTGACGGTGTCAGTCTGGTGTCAGCCTTGCTAGTGACGGTTTCAGTCTGGTGTCAGCCTCTCCTCGTGACGGTGTCAGTCTGGTGTCAGCCTCTCCTCGTGACGGTGTCAGTCTGGTGTCAGCCTCGCTAGTGACGGTTTCAGTCTGGTGTCAGCCTCTCCTCGTGACGGTGTCGTCTGGTGTCAGCCTCGCTAGTGACGGTGTCGGTCTGGTGTCAGCCTCTCCTCGTGACGGGGTCGGTCTGGTGTCAGCCTCGCTAGTGACGGTTTCAGTCTGGTGTCAGCCTCTCCTCGTGACGGTGTCAGTCTGGTGTCTGCCTCGCTAGTGACGGGGTCGGTCTGGTGTCAGCCTCTCCTCGTGACGGTGTCGGTCTGGTGTCAGCCTCTCCTCGTGACGGGGTCAGTCTGGTGTCAGCCTCTCCTCGTGGCGGGGTCGGTCTGGTGTCAGCCTCTCCTCGTGACGGGGTCGGTCTGGTGTCAGCCTCGCCTCGTGACGGTGTCGGTCTGGTGTCAGCATCGCTAGTGACGGTGTCGGTCTGGTGTCAGCCTCTCCTCGTGACGGGGTCGGTCTGGTGTCAGCCTCTCCTCGTGACGGGGGTCGGTCTGGTGTCATCCTCGCTAGTGACGGTGTCGGTCTGGTGTCATCCTCGCCTCGTGACGGTGTCGGTCTGGTGTCATCCTCGCTAGTGACTGTGTCGGTCTGGTGTCAGCCTCTCCTCGTGACGGGGTCGGTTTGGTGTCAGCCTCTCCTCGTGACGGGGGTCGGTCTGGTGTCAGCCTCGCTAGTGACGGTTTCGGTCTGGTGTCAGCCTCTCCTCGTGACGGTGTCGGTCTGGTGTCATCCTCGCTAGTGACGGTGTCGGTCTGGTATCAGCCTCGCCTCGTGACGGTGTCGGTCTGGTGTCATCCTTGCTAGTGACGGTGTCGGTCTGGTGTCATCCTCGCCTCGTGACGGGGTCGGTCTGGTGTCAGCCACGCTAGTGACGGGGTCGGTGTGGTGTCAGCCTCTCCTCGTGACGGTGTCGGTCTGGTGTCAGCCTCTCCTCGTGACGGTGTCGGTCTGGTGTCAGCCTCTCCTCGTGACGGGGTCGGTGTGGTGTCAGCCTCTCCTCGTGACGGGGTCGGTCTGGTGTCAGCCTCGCTAGTGACGGTTTTAGTCTGGTGTCAGCCTCTCCTCGTGACGGTGTCAGTCTGGTGTCTGCCTCGCTAGTGACGGGGTCGGTCTGGTGTCAGCCTCTCCTCGTGACGGTGTCGGTCTGGTGTCAGCCTCTCCTCGTAACGGGGTCCGTCTGGTGTCAGCCTCTCCTCGTGACGGTGTCGGTCTGGTGTCAGCCTCTTCTCGTGACGGGGTCGGTCTGGTGTCAGCCTCGCCTCGTGACGGTGTCGGTCTGGTTTCAGCCTCGCTAGTGACGGTGTCGGTCTGGTGTCAGCCTCTCCTCGTGACGGGCTCGGTCTGGTGTAAGCCTCTCCTCGTGACGGGGGTCGGTCTGGTGTCATCCTCGCTAGTGACGGTGTCGGTCTGGTGTCATCCTCGCCTCGTGACGGTGTCGGTCTGGTGTCATCCTCGCTAGTGACGGTATCGGTCTGGTGACAGCCTCTCCTCGTGACGGGGTCGGTTTGGTGTCAGCCTCTCCTCGTGACGGGGGTCGGTCTGGTGTCAGCCTCGCTAGTGACGGTTTCGGTCTGGTGTCAGCCTCTCCTCGTGACGGTGTCGGTCTGGTGTCATCCTCGCTAGTGACGGTGTCGGTCTGGGGTCATCCTCGCCTCGTGACGGGGTCGGTCTGGTGTCAGCCTCGCCTCGTGACGGTGTCGGTCTGGTGTCAGCCTCGCCTCGTGACGGTGTCGGTCTGGTGTCAGCCTCGCCTCGTGACGGTGTCGGTCTGGTGTCAGCCTCTCCTCGTGACGGTGTCGGTCTGGTGTCATCCTCTCCTCGTGACGGGGTCGGTCTGGTGTCAGCCTCTCCTCGTGACGGGGTCGGTCTGGTGTCAGCCTCGCTAGTGACGGTTTCAGTCTGGTGTCAGCCTCGCCTCGTGACGGTGTCGGTCTGGTGTTATGCTCGCTAGTGACGGTGTCGGTCTGTTGTCATCCTCGCCTCGTGACGGGGTCGGTCTGGTGTCAGCCTCTCCTCGTGACGGTGTCGGTCTGGTGTCAGCCTCTCCTCGTGACGGTGTCAGTCTGGTGTCTGCCTCGCTAGTGACGGGGTCGGTCTGGTGTCAGCCTCTCCTCGTGACGGTGTCGGTCTGGTGTCAGCCTCTCCTCGTAACGGGGTCCGTCTGGTGTCAGCCTCTCCTCGTGACGGTGTCGGTCTGGTGTCAGCCTCTTCTCGTGACGGGGTCGGTCTGGTGTCAGCCTCGCCTCGTGACGGTGTCGGTCTGGTTTCAGCCTCGCTAGTGACGGTGTCGGTCTGGTGTCAGCCTCTCCTCGTGACGGGCTCGGTCTGGTGTAAGCCTCTCCTCGTGACGGGGGTCGGTCTGGTGTCATCCTCGCTAGTGACGGTGTCGGTCTGGTGTCATCCTCGCCTCGTGACGGTGTCGGTCTGGTGTCATCCTCGCTAGTGACGGTATCGGTCTGGTGACAGCCTCTCCTCGTGACGGGGTCGGTTTGGTGTCAGCCTCTCCTCGTGACGGGGGTCGGTCTGGTGTCAGCCTCGCTAGTGACGGTTTCGGTCTGGTGTCAGCCTCTCCTCGTGACGGTGTCGGTCTGGTGTCATCCTCGCTAGTGACGGTGTCGGTCTGGGGTCATCCTCGCCTCGTGACGGGGTCGGTCTGGTGTCAGCCTCGCCTCGTGACGGTGTCGGTCTGGTGTCAGCCTCGCCTCGTGACGGTGTCGGTCTGGTGACAGCCTCGCCTCGTGACGGTGTCGGTCTGGTGTCAGCCTCTCCTCGTGACGGTGTCGGTCTGGTGTCATCCTCTCCTCGTGACGGGGTCGGTCTGGTGTCAGCCTCTCCTCGTGACGGGGTCGGTCTGGTGTCAGCCTCGCTAGTGACGGTTTCAGTCTGGTGTCAGCCTCGCCTCGTGACGGTGTCGGTCTGGTGTTATGCTCGCTAGTGACGGTGTCGGTCTGTTGTCATCCTCGCCTCGTGACGGGGTCGGTCTGGTGTCAGCCTCTCCTCGTGACGGTGTCGGTCTGGTGTCAGCCTCTCCTCGTGAAGGGGTCGGTCTGGTGTCAGCCTCTCCTCGTGACGGGGGTCGGTCTGGTGTCAGCCTCGCTAGTGACGGTTTCGGTCTGGTGTCAGCCTCTCCTCGTGACGGTGTCGGTCTGGTGTCAGCCTCGCTAGTGACGGTGTCAGTCTGGTGTCAGCCTCGCTAGTGACGGTTTCAGTCTGGTGTCAGCCTCTCCTCGTGACGGTGTCAGTCTGGTGTCAGCCTCGCTAGTGACGGTCTCGGTCTGGGGTCATCCTCGCCTCGTGACGGGGTCGGTCTGGTGTCAGCCTCGCCTCGTGACGGTGTCGGTCTGGTGTCAGCCTCGCCTCGTGACGGTGTCGGTCTGGTGTTATGCTCGCTAGTGACGGTGTCGGTCTGTTGTCATCCTCGCCTCGTGACGGGGTCGGTCTGGTGTCAGCCTCTCCTCGTGACGGTGACGGTCTGGTGTCAGCCTCTCCTCGTGACGGGGGTCGGTCTGGTGTCAGCCTCGCTAGTGACGGTTTCGGTCTGGTGTCAGCCTCTCCTCGTGACGGTGTCGGTCTGGTGTCAGCCTCGCTAGTGACGGTGTCAGTCTGGTGTCAGCCTCGATAGTGACGGTTTCAGTCTGGTGTCAGCCTCTCCTCGTGACGGTGTCAGTCTGGTGTCAGCCTCTCCTCGTGACGGTGTCGGTCTGGTGTCAGCCTCGCTAGTGACGGGGTCGGTCTGGTGTCAGCCTCGCTAGTGACGGTGTCGGTCTGGTGTCAGCCTCGCCTCGTGACGGGGTCGGTCTGGTGTCAGCCTCTCCTCGTGAAGGGGTCGGTCTGGTGTCAGCCTCGCTAGTGACGGTTTCAGTCTGGTGTCAGCCTCGCCTCATGACGGTGTCGGTCTGGTGTCATCCTCTCCTCGTGACGGGGTCGGTCTGGTGTCAGCCTCTCCTCGTGACGGGGTCGGTCTGGTGTCAGCCTCGCTAGTGACGGTTTCAGTCTGGTGTCAGCCTCGCCTCGTGACGGTGTCGGTCTGGTGTTATGCTCGCTAGTGACGGTGTCGGTCTGTTGTCATCCTCGCCTCGTGACGGGGTCGGTCTGGTGTCAGCCTCTCCTCGTGACGGTGTCGGTCTGGTGTCAGCCTCTCCTCGTGACGGGGTCGATCTGGTGTCAGCCTCGCTAGTGACGGTTTCGGTCTGGTGTCAGCCTCTCCTCGTGACGGTGTCGGTCTGGTGTCAGCCTCGCTAGTGACGGTTTCAGTCTGGTGTCAGCCTCTCCTCGTGACGGTGTCGGTCTGGTGTCAGCCTCTCCTCGTGACGGTGTCAGTCTGGTGTCAGCCTCGCTAGTGACGGTTTCAGTCTGGTGTCAGCCTCTCCTCGTGACGGTGTCGGTCTGGTGTCAGCCTCGCTAGTGACGGGGTCGGTCTGGTGTCAGCCTCGCTAGTGACGGGGTCGGTCTGGTGTCAGCCTCGCCTCGTGACGGTGTCGGTCTGGTGTCAGCCTCGCCTCGTGACGGTGTCGGGCTGGTGTCAGCCTCGCCTCGTGACGGTGTCGGTCTGGTGTCAGCCTCGCTAGTGACGGTTTCAGTCTGGTGTCAGCCTCTCCTCGTGACGGTGTCGGTCTGGTGTCAGCCTCTCCTCGTGACGGGGTCGGTCTGGTGTCAGCCTCTCCTCGTGACGGGGGTCGGTCTGGTGTCAGCCTCGCTAGTGACGGTTTTGGTCTGGTGTCAGCCTCTCCTCGTGACGGTGTCGGTCTGGTGTCAGCCTCGCTAGTGACGGTGTCAGTCTGGTGTCAGCCTCGCTAGTGACGGTTTCGGTCTGGTGTCAGCCTCTCCTCGTGACGGTGTCAGTCTGGTGTCAGCCTCTCCTCGTGACGGTGTCAGTCTAGTGTCAGCCTCGCTAGTGACGGTTTCAGTCTGGTGTCAGCCTCTCCTCGTGACGGTGTCAGTCTGGTGTCAGCCTCGCTAGTGACGGTTTCAGTCTGGTGTCAGCCTCTCCTCGTGACGGTGTCGGTCTGGTGTCAGCCTCGCTAGTGACGGGGTCGGTCTGGTGTCAGCCTCGCTAGTGACGGTGTCGGTCTGGTGTCAGCCTCGCCTCGTGACGGTGTCGGTCTGGTGTCAGCCTCTCCTCGTGACGGGGTCGGTCTGGTGTCAGCCTCTCCTCGTGACGGGGTCGGTCTGGTGTCAGCCTCTCCTCGTGACGGGGGTCGGTCTGGTGTCAGCCTCGCTAGTGAGGGTGTCGGTCTGGTGTCAGCCTCGCCTCGTGACGGTGTCGGTCTGGTGTCATCCTCGCTAGTGACGGTGTCGGTCTGGTGTCATCCTCGCCTCGTGACGGGGTCGGTCTGGTGTCAGCCACGCTAGTGACGGGGTCGGTCTGGTGTCAGCCTCTCCTCGTGACGGTGTCGGTCTTGTGTTATGCTCGCTAGTGACGGTGTCGGTCTGGTGTCAGCCTCGCTAGTGACGGTGTCAGTCTGGTGTCAGCCTCGCTAGTGACGGTTTCGGTCTGGTGTCAGCCTCTCCTCGTGACGGTGTCGGTCTGGTGTCAGCCTCGCCTCGTGACGGTGTCGGTCTGGTGTCAGCCTCGCCTCGTGACGGTGTCGGTCTGGTGTCAGCCTCTCCTCGTGACGGTGTCGGTCTGGTGTCATCCTCTCCTCGTGACGGGGTCGGTCTGGTGTCAGCCTCTCCTCGTGACGGGGTCGGTCTGGTGTCAGCCTCGCTAGTGACGGTTTCGGTCTGGTGTCAGCCTCTCCTCGTGACGGTGTCAGTCTGGTGTCAGCCTTGCTAGTGACGGTTTCAGTCTGGTGTCAGCCTCTCCTCGTGACGGTGTCAGTCTGGTGTCAGCCTCTCCTCGTGACGGTGTCAGTCTGGTGTCAGCCTCGCTAGTGACGGTTTCAGTCTGGTGTCAGCCTCTCCTCGTGACGGTGTCGTCTGGTGTCAGCCTCGCTAGTGACGGTGTCGGTCTGGTGTCAGCCTCTCCTCGTGACGGGGTCGGTCTGGTGTCAGCCTCGCTAGTGACGGTTTCAGTCTGGTGTCAGCCTCTCCTCGTGACGGTGTCAGTCTGGTGTCTGCCTCGCTAGTGACGGGGTCGGTCTGGTGTCAGCCTCTCCTCGTGACGGTGTCGGTCTGGTGTCAGCCTCTCCTCGTGACGGGGTCAGTCTGGTGTCAGCCTCTCCTCGTGGCGGGGTCGGTCTGGTGTCAGCCTCTCCTCGTGACGGGGTCGGTCTGGTGTCAGCCTCGCCTCGTGACGGTGTCGGTCTGGTGTCAGCATCGCTAGTGACGGTGTCGGTCTGGTGTCAGCCTCTCCTCGTGACGGGGTCGGTCTGGTGTCAGCCTCTCCTCGTGACGGGGGTCGGTCTGGTGTCATCCTCGCTAGTGACGGTGTCGGTCTGGTGTCATCCTCGCCTCGTGACGGTGTCGGTCTGGTGTCATCCTCGCTAGTGACGGTGTCGGTCTGGTGTCAGCCTCGCCTCGTGACGGTGTCGGTCTGGTGTCATCCTCGCTAGTGACGGTGTCGGTCTGGTGTCATCCTCGCCTCGTGACGGGGTCGGTCTGGTGTCAGCCACGCTAGTGACGGGGTCGGTGTGGTGTCAGCCTCTCCTCGTGACGGTGTCGGTCTGGTGTCAGCCTCTCCTCGTGACGGTGTCGGTCTGGTGTCAGCCTCTCCTCGTGACGGGGTCGGTGTGGTGTCAGCCTCTCCTCGTGACGGGGTCGGTCTGGTGTCAGCCTCGCTAGTGACGGTTTTAGTCTGGTGTCAGCCTCTCCTCGTGACGGTGTCAGTCTGGTGTCTGCCTCGCTAGTGACGGGGTCGGTCTGGTGTCAGCCTCTCCTCGTGACGGTGTCGGTCTGGTGTCAGCCTCTCCTCGTAACGGGGTCCGTCTGGTGTCAGCCTCTCCTCGTGACGGTGTCGGTCTGGTGTCAGCCTCTTCTCGTGACGGGGTCGGTCTGGTGTCAGCCTCGCCTCGTGACGGTGTCGGTCTGGTTTCAGCCTCGCTAGTGACGGTGTCGGTCTGGTGTCAGCCTCTCCTCGTGACGGGCTCGGTCTGGTGTAAGCCTCTCCTCGTGACGGGGGTCGGTCTGGTGTCATCCTCGCTAGTGACGGTGTCGGTCTGGTGTCATCCTCGCCTCGTGACGGTGTCGGTCTGGTGTCATCCTCGCTAGTGACGGTATCGGTCTGGTGACAGCCTCTCCTCGTGACGGGGTCGGTTTGGTGTCAGCCTCTCCTCGTGACGGGGGTCGGTCTGGTGTCAGCCTCGCTAGTGACGGTTTCGGTCTGGTGTCAGCCTCTCCTCGTGACGGTGTCGGTCTGGTGTCATCCTCGCTAGTGACGGTGTCGGTCTGGTGTCAGCCTCTCCTCGTGACGGTGTCGGTCTGGTGTCATCCTCTCCTCGTGACGGGGTCGGTCTGGTGTCAGCCTCTCCTCGTGACGGGGTCGGTCTGGTGTCAGCCTCGCTAGTGACGGTTTCAGTCTGGTGTCAGCCTCGCCTCGTGACGGTGTCGGTCTGGTGTTATGCTCGCTAGTGACGGTGTCGGTCTGTTGTCATCCTCGCCTCGTGACGGGGTCGGTCTGGTGTCAGCCTCTCCTCGTGACGGTGTCGGTCTGGTGTCAGCCTCTCCTCGTGAAGGGGTCGGTCTGGTGTCAGCCTCTCCTCGTGACGGGGGTCGGTCTGGTGTCAGCCTCGCTAGTGACGGTTTCGGTCTGGTGTCAGCCTCTCCTCGTGACGGTGTCGGTCTGGTGTCAGCCTCGCTAGTGACGGTGTCAGTCTGGTGTCAGCCTCGCTAGTGACGGTTTCAGTCTGGTGTCAGCCTCTCCTCGTGACGGTGTCAGTCTGGTGTCAGCCTCGCTAGTGACGGTCTCGGTCTGGGGTCATCCTCGCCTCGTGACGGGGTCGGTCTGGTGTCAGCCTCGCCTCGTGACGGTGTCGGTCTGGTGTCAGCCTCGCCTCGTGACGGTGTCGGTCTGGTGTTATGCTCGCTAGTGACGGTGTCGGTCTGTTGTCATCCTCGCCTCGTGACGGGGTCGGTCTGGTGTCAGCCTCTCCTCGTGACGGTGACGGTCTGGTGTCAGCCTCTCCTCGTGACGGGGGTCGGTCTGGTGTCAGCCTCGCTAGTGACGGTTTCGGTCTGGTGTCAGCCTCTCCTCGTGACGGTGTCGGTCTGGTGTCAGCCTCGCTAGTGACGGTGTCAGTCTGGTGTCAGCCTCGATAGTGACGGTTTCAGTCTGGTGTCAGCCTCTCCTCGTGACGGTGTCAGTCTGGTGTCAGCCTCTCCTCGTGACGGTGTCGGTCTGGTGTCAGCCTCGCTAGTGACGGGGTCGGTCTGGTGTCAGCCTCGCTAGTGACGGTGTCGGTCTGGTGTCAGCCTCGCCTCGTGACGGGGTCGGTCTGGTGTCAGCCTCGCCTCGTGACGGTGTCGGTCTGGTGTCAGCCTCGCCTCGTGACGGTGTCGGTCTGCTGTCAGCCTCGCCTCGTGACGGTGTCGGTCTGGTGTCAGCCTCTCCTCGTGACGGTGTCGGTCTGGTGTCATCCTCTCCTCGTGACGGGGTCGGTCTGGTGTCAGCCTCTCCTCGTGAAGGGGTCGGTCTGGTGTCAGCCTCGCTAGTGACGGTTTCAGTCTGGTGTCAGCCTCGCCTCATGACGGTGTCGGTCTGGTGTCATCCTCTCCTCGTGACGGGGTCGGTCTGGTGTCAGCCTCTCCTCGTGACGGGGTCGGTCTGGTGTCAGCCTCGCTAGTGACGGTTTCAGTCTGGTGTCAGCCTCGCCTCGTGACGGTGTCGGTCTGGTGTTATGCTCGCTAGTGACGGTGTCGGTCTGTTGTCATCCTCGCCTCGTGACGGGGTCGGTCTGGTGTCAGCCTCTCCTCGTGACGGTGTCGGTCTGGTGTCAGCCTCTCCTCGTGACGGGGTCGGTCTGGTGTCAGCCTCGCTAGTGACGGTTTCGGTCTGGTGTCAGCCTCTCCTCGTGACGGTGTCGGTCTGGTGTCAGCCTCGCTAGTGACGGTTTCAGTCTGGTGTCAGCCTCTCCTCGTGACGGTGTCGGTCTGGTGTCAGCCTCTCCTCGTGACGGTGTCAGTCTGGTGTCAGCCTCGCTAGTGACGGTTTCAGTCTGGTGTCAGCCTCTCCTCGTGACGGTGTCGGTCTGGTGTCAGCCTCGCTAGTGACGGGGTCGGTCTGGTGTCAGCCTCGCTAGTGACGGGGTCGGTCTGGTGTCAGCCTCGCCTCGTGACGGTGTCGGTCTGGTGTCAGCCTCGCCTCGTGACGGTGTCGGGCTGGTGTCAGCCTCGCCTCGTGACGGTGTCGGTCTGGTGTCAGCCTCGCTAGTGACGGTTTCAGTCTGGTGTCAGCCTCTCCTCGTGACGGTGTCGGTCTGGTGTCAGCCTCTCCTCGTGACGGGGTCGGTCTGGTGTCAGCCTCTCCTCGTGACGGGGGTCGGTCTGGTGTCAGCCTCGCTAGTGACGGTTTTGGTCTGGTGTCAGCCTCTCCTCGTGACGGTGTCGGTCTGGTGTCAGCCTCGCTAGTGACGGTGTCAGTCTGGTGTCAGCCTCGCTAGTGACGGTTTCGGTCTGGTGTCAGCCTCTCCTCGTGACGGTGTCAGTCTGGTGTCAGCCTCTCCTCGTGACGGTGTCAGTCTAGTGTCAGCCTCGCTAGTGACGGTTTCAGTCTGGTGTCAGCCTCTCCTCGTGACGGTGTCAGTCTGGTGTCAGCCTCGCTAGTGACGGTTTCAGTCTGGTGTCAGCCTCTCCTCGTGACGGTGTCGGTCTGGTGTCAGCCTCGCTAGTGACGGGGTCGGTCTGGTGTCAGCCTCGCTAGTGACGGTGTCGGTCTGGTGTCAGCCTCGCCTCGTGACGGTGTCGGTCTGGTGTCAGCCTCTCCTCGTGACGGGGTCGGTCTGGTGTCAGCCTCTCCTCGTGACGGGGTCGGTCTGGTGTCAGCCTCTCCTCGTGACGGGGGTCGGTCTGGTGTCAGCCTCGCTAGTGAGGGTGTCGGTCTGGTGTCAGCCTCGCCTCGTGACGGTGTCGGTCTGGTGTCATCCTCGCTAGTGACGGTGTCGGTCTGGTGTCATCCTCGCCTCGTGACGGGGTCGGTCTGGTGTCAGCCACGCTAGTGACGGGGTCGGTCTGGTGTCAGCCTCTCCTCGTGACGGTGTCGGTCTTGTGTTATGCTCGCTAGTGACGGTGTCGGTCTGGTGTCAGCCTCGCTAGTGACGGTGTCAGTCTGGTGTCAGCCTCGCTAGTGACGGTTTCGGTCTGGTGTCAGCCTCTCCTCGTGACGGTGTCAGTCTGGTGTCAGCCTCTCCTCGTGACGGTGTCAGTCTGGTGTCAGCCTCGCTAGTGACGGTTTCAGTCTGGTGTCAGCCTCTCCTCGTGACGGTGTCGGTCTGGTGTCAGCCTCGCCTCGTGACGGTGTCGGTCTGGTGTCAGCCTCGCCTCGTGACGGTGTCGGTCTGGTGTCAGCCTCGCCTCGTGACGGTGTCGGTCTGGTGTCAGCCTCTCCTCGTGACGGTGTCGGTCTGGTGTCAGCCTCTCCTCGTGACGGGGTCGGTCTGGTGTCAGCCTCTCCTCGTGACGGGGTCGGTCTGGTGTCAGCCTCGCTAGTGACGGTTTCAGTCTGGTGTCAGCCTCTCCTCGTGACGGTGTCAGTCTGGTGTCAGCCTCGCTAGTGACGGTCTCGGTCTGGGGTCATCCTCGCCTCGTGACGGGGTCGGTCTGGTGTCAGCCTCGCCTCGTGACGGTGTCGGTCTGGTGTCAGCCTCGCCTCGTGACGGTGTCGGTCTGGTGTTATGCTCGCTAGTGACGGTGTCGGTCTGTTGTCATCCTCGCCTCGTGACGGGGTCGGTCTGGTGTCAGCCTCTCCTCGTGACGGTGACGGTCTGGTGTCAGCCTCTCCTCGTGACGGGGGTCGGTCTGGTGTCAGCCTCGCTAGTGACGGTTTCGGTCTGGTGTCAGCCTCTCCTCGTGACGGTGTCGGTCTGGTGTCAGCCTCGCTAGTGACGGTGTCAGTCTGGTGTCAGCCTCGATAGTGACGGTTTCAGTCTGGTGTCAGCCTCTCCTCGTGACGGTGTCAGTCTGGTGTCAGCCTCTCCTCGTGACGGTGTCGGTCTGGTGTCAGCCTCGCTAGTGACGGGGTCGGTCTGGTGTCAGCCTCGCTAGTGACGGTGTCGGTCTGGTGTCAGCCTCGCCTCGTGACGGGGTCGGTCTGGTGTCAGCCTCGCCTCGTGACGGTGTCGGTCTGGTGTCAGCCTCGCCTCGTGACGGTGTCGGTCTGCTGTCAGCCTCGCCTCGTGACGGTGTCGGTCTGGTGTCAGCCTCTCCTCGTGACGGTGTCGGTCTGGTGTCATCCTCTCCTCGTGACGGGGTCGGTCTGGTGTCAGCCTCTCCTCGTGAAGGGGTCGGTCTGGTGTCAGCCTCGCTAGTGACGGTTTCAGTCTGGTGTCAGCCTCGCCTCATGACGGTGTCGGTCTGGTGTCATCCTCTCCTCGTGACGGGGTCGGTCTGGTGTCAGCCTCTCCTCGTGACGGGGTCGGTCTGGTGTCAGCCTCGCTAGTGACGGTTTCAGTCTGGTGTCAGCCTCGCCTCGTGACGGTGTCGGTCTGGTGTTATGCTCGCTAGTGACGGTGTCGGTCTGTTGTCATCCTCGCCTCGTGACGGGGTCGGTCTGGTGTCAGCCTCTCCTCGTGACGGTGTCGGTCTGGTGTCAGCCTCTCCTCGTGACGGGGTCGGTCTGGTGTCAGCCTCGCTAGTGACGGTTTCGGTCTGGTGTCAGCCTCTCCTCGTGACGGTGTCGGTCTGGTGTCAGCCTCGCTAGTGACGGTTTCAGTCTGGTGTCAGCCTCTCCTCGTGACGGTGTCGGTCTGGTGTCAGCCTCTCCTCGTGACGGTGTCAGTCTGGTGTCAGCCTCGCTAGTGACGGTTTCAGTCTGGTGTCAGCCTCTCCTCGTGACGGTGTCGGTCTGGTGTCAGCCTCGCTAGTGACGGGGTCGGTCTGGTGTCAGCCTCGCTAGTGACGGGGTCGGTCTGGTGTCAGCCTCGCCTCGTGACGGTGTCGGGCTGGTGTCAGCCTCGCCTCGTGACGGTGTCGGGCTGGTGTCAGCCTCGCCTCGTGACGGTGTCGGTCTGGTGTCAGCCTCGCTAGTGACGGTTTCAGTCTGGTGTCAGCCTCTCCTCGTGACGGTGTCGGTCTGGTGTCAGCCTCTCCTCGTGACGGGGTCGGTCTGGTGTCAGCCTCTCCTCGTGACGGGGGTCGGTCTGGTGTCAGCCTCGCTAGTGACGGTTTTGGTCTGGTGTCAGCCTCTCCTCGTGACGGTGTCGGTCTGGTGTCAGCCTCGCTAGTGACGGTGTCAGTCTGGTGTCAGCCTCGCTAGTGACGGTTTCGGTCTGGTGTCAGCCTCTCCTCGTGACGGTGTCAGTCTGGTGTCAGCCTCTCCTCGTGACGGTGTCAGTCTAGTGTCAGCCTCGCTAGTGACGGTTTCAGTCTGGTGTCAGCCTCTCCTCGTGACGGTGTCAGTCTGGTGTCAGCCTCGCTAGTGACGGTTTCAGTCTGGTGTCAGCCTCTCCTCGTGACGGTGTCGGTCTGGTGTCAGCCTCGCTAGTGACGGGGTCGGTCTGGTGTCAGCCTCGCTAGTGACGGTGTCGGTCTGGTGTCAGCCTCGCCTCGTGACGGTGTCGGTCTGGTGTCAGCCTCTCCTCGTGACGGGGTCGGTCTGGTGTCAGCCTCTCCTCGTGACGGGGTCGGTCTGGTGTCAGCCTCTCCTCGTGACGGGGGTCGGTCTGGTGTCAGCCTCGCTAGTGAGGGTGTCGGTCTGGTGTCAGCCTCGCCTCGTGACGGTGTCGGTCTGGTGTCATCCTCGCTAGTGACGGTGTCGGTCTGGTGTCATCCTCGCCTCGTGACGGGGTCGGTCTGGTGTCAGCCACGCTAGTGACGGGGTCGGTCTGGTGTCAGCCTCTCCTCGTGACGGTGTCGGTCTTGTGTTATGCTCGCTAGTGACGGTGTCGGTCTGGTGTCAGCCTCGCTAGTGACGGTGTCAGTCTGGTGTCAGCCTCGCTAGTGACGGTTTCGGTCTGGTGTCAGCCTCTCCTCGTGACGGTGTCAGTCTGGTGTCAGCCTCTCCTCGTGACGGTGTCAGTCTGGTGTCAGCCTCGCTAGTGACGGTTTCAGTCTGGTGTCAGCCTCTCCTCGTGACGGTGTCGGTCTGGTGTCAGCCTCGCCTCGTGACGGTGTCGGTCTGGTGTCAGCCTCGCCTCGTGACGGTGTCGGTCTGGTGTCAGCCTCGCCTCGTGACGGTGTCGGTCTGGTGTCAGCCTCTCCTCGTGACGGTGTCGGTCTGGTGTCAGCCTCTCCTCGTGACGGGGTCGGTCTGGTGTCAGCCTCTCCTCGTGACGGGGTCGGTCTGGTGTCAGCCTCGCTAGTGACGGTTTCAGTCTGGTGTCAGCCTCTCCTCGTGACGGTGTCAGTCTGGTGTCAGCCTCGCTAGTGACGGTCTCGGTCTGGGGTCATCCTCGCCTCGTGACGGGGTCGGTCTGGTGTCAGCCTCGCCTCGTGACGGTGTCGGTCTGGTGTCAGCCTCGCCTCGTGACGGTGTCGGTCTGGTGTTATGCTCGCTAGTGACGGTGTCGGTCTGTTGTCATCCTCGCCTCGTGACGGGGTCGGTCTGGTGTCAGCCTCTCCTCGTGACGGTGACGGTCTGGTGTCAGCCTCTCCTCGTGACGGGGGTCGGTCTGGTGTCAGCCTCGCTAGTGACGGTTTCGGTCTGGTGTCAGCCTCTCCTCGTGACGGGGTCGGTCTGGTGTCAGCCTCGCTAGTGACGGTGTCAGTCTGGTGTCAGCCTCGATAGTGACGGTTTCAGTCTGGTGTCAGCCTCTCCTCGTGACGGTGTCAGTCTGGTGTCAGCCTCTCCTCGTGACGGTGTCGGTCTGGTGTCAGCCTCGCTAGTGACGGGGTCGGTCTGGTGTCAGCCTCGCTAGTGACGGTGTCGGTCTGGTGTCAGCCTCGCCTCGTGACGGGGTCGGTCTGGTGTCAGCCTCGCCTCGTGACGGTGTCGGTCTGGTGTCAGCCTCGCCTCGTGACGGTGTCGGTCTGGTGTCAGCCTCGCCTCGTGACGGTGTCGGTCTGGTGTCAGCCTCTCCTCGTGACGGTGTCGGTCTGGTGTCATCCTCTCCTCGTGACGGGGTCGGTCTGGTGTCAGCCTCTCCTCGTGAAGGGGTCGGTCTGGTGTCAGCCTCGCTAGTGACGGTTTCAGTCTGGTGTCAGCCTCGCCTCATGACGGTGTCGGTCTGGTGTCATCCTCTCCTCGTCACGGGGTCGGTCTGGTGTCAGCCTCTCCTCGTGACGGGGTCGGTCTGGTGTCAGCCTCTCCTCGTGACGGTGTCGGTCTGGTGTCAGCCTCTCCTCGTGACGGGGTCGGTCTGGTGTCAGCCTCGCTAGTGACGGTTTCGGTCTGGTGTCAGCCTCTCCTCGTGACGGTGTCGGTCTGGTGTCAGCCTCGCTAGTGACGGTTTCAGTCTGGTGTCAGCCTCTCCTCGTGACGGTGTCAGTCTGGTGTCAGCCTCTCCTCGTGACGGTGTCAGTCTGGTGTCAGCCTCGCTAGTGACGGTTTCAGTCTGGTGTCAGCCTCTCCTCGTGACGGTGTCGGTCTGGTGTCAGCCTCTCCTCGTGACGGTGTCAGTCTGGTGTCAGCCTCGCTAGTGACGGTTTCAGTCTGGTGTCAGCCTCTCCTCGTGACGGTGTCGGTCTGGTGTCAGCCTCGCTAGTGACGGGGTCGGTCTGGTGTCAGCCTCGCTAGTGACGGGGTCGGTCTGGTGTCAGCCTCGCCTCGTGACGGTGTCGGTCTGGTGTCAGCCTCGCCTCGTGACGGTGTCGGTCTGGTGTCAGCCTCTCCTCGTGACGGGGTCGGTCTGGTGTCAGCCTCTAATCGTGACGGGGGTCGGTCTGGTGTCAGCCTCGCTAGTGACGGTTTTGGTCTGGTGTCAGCCTCTCCTCGTGACGGTGTCGGTCTGGTGTCAGCCTCGCTAGTGACGGTGTCAGTCTGGTGTCAGCCTCGCTAGTGACGGTTTCGGTCTGGTGTCAGCCTCTCCTCGTGACGGGGTCGGTCTGGTGTCAGCCTCTCCTCGTGACGGGGGTCGGTCTGGTGTCAGCCTCGCTAGTGACGGTGTCGGTCTGGTGTCAGCCTCGCCTCGTGACGGTGTCGGTCTGGTGTCATCCTCGCTAGTGACGGTGTCGGTCTGGTGTCATCCTCGCCTCGTGACGGGGTCGGTCTGGTGTCAGCCACGCTAGTGACGGTTTCGGTCTGGTGTCAGCCTCTCCTCGTGACGGTGTCAGTCTGGTGTCAGCCTCTCCTCGTGACGGTGTCAGTCTGGTGTCAGCCTCGCTAGTGACGGTTTCAGTCTGGTGTCAGCCTCTCCTCGTGACGGTGTCGGTCTGGTGTCAGCCTCGCCTCGTGACGGTGTCGGTCTGGTGTCAGCCTCGCCTCGTGACGGTGTCGGTCTGGTGTCAGCCTCGCCTCGTGACGGTGTCGGTCTGGTGTCAGCCTCTCCTCGTGACGGTGTCGGTCTGGTGTCAGCCTCTCCTCGTGACGGGGTCGGTCTGGTGTCAGCCTCTCCTCGTGACGGGGTCGGTCTGGTGTCAGCCTCGCTAGTGACGGTTTCAGTCTGGTGTCAGCCTCGCCTCGTGACGGTGTCGGTCTGGTGTCATGCTCGCTAGTGACGGTGTCGGTCTGGTGTCATCCTCGCCTCGTGACGGGGTCGGTCTGGTGTCAGCCTCTCCTCGTGACGGGGTCGGTCTGGTGTCAGCCTCGCTAATGACGGTGTCGGTCTGGTGTCAGCCTCGCTAGTGAAGGTTTCAGTCTGGTGTCAGCCTCTCCTCGTGACGGTGTCAGTCTGGTGTCAGCCTCTCCTCGTGACGGTGTCAGTCTGGTGTCAGCCTCGCTAGTGACGGGGTCGGTCTGGTGTCAGCCTCGCTAGTGACGGGGTCGGTCTGGTGTCAGCCTCGCCTCGTGACGGTGTCGGTCTGGTGTCAGCCTCGCCTCGTGACGGTGTCGGTCTGGTGTCAGCCTCGCCTCGTGACGGTGTCGGTCTGGTGTCATCCTCGCTAGTGACGGTGTCGGTCTGGTGTCATCCTCGCCTCGTGACGGGGTCGGTCTGGTGTCAGCCACGCTAGTGACGGGGTCGGTCTGGTGTCAGCCTCTCCTCGTGACGGTGTCGGTCTGGTGTCAGCCTCTCCTCGTGACGGTGTCGGTCTGGTGTCAGCCTCGCTAGTGACGGTTTTAGTCTGGTGTCAGCCTCTCCTCGTGACGGTGTCAGTCTGGTGTCTGCCTCGCTAGTGACGGGGTCGGTCTGGTGTCAGCCTCTCCTCGTGACGGTGTCGGTCTGGTGTCAGCCTCTCCTCGTAACGGGGTCCGTCTGGTGTCAGCCTCTCCTCGTGACGGTGTCGGTCTGGTGTCAGCCTCTTCTCGTGACGGGGTCGGTCTGGTGTCAGCCTCGCCTCGTGACGGTGTCGGTCTGGTTTCAGCCTCGCTAGTGACGGTGTCGGTCTGGTGTCAGCCTCTCCTCGTGACGGGCTCGGTCTGGTGTAAGCCTCTCCTCGTGACGGGGGTCGGTCTGGTGTCATCCTCGCTAGTGACGGTGTCGGTCTGGTGTCATCCTCGCCTCGTGACGGTGTCGGTCTGGTGTCATCCTCGCTAGTGACGGTATCGGTCTGGTGACAGCCTCTCCTCGTGACGGGGTCGGTTTGGTGTCAGCCTCTCCTCGTGACGGGGGTCGGTCTGGTGTCAGCCTCGCTAGTGACGGTTTCGGTCTGGTGTCAGCCTCTCCTCGTGACGGTGTCGGTCTGGTGTCATCCTCGCTAGTGACGGTGTCGGTCTGGGGTCATCCTCGCCTCGTGACGGGGTCGGTCTGGTGTCAGCCTCGCCTCGTGACGGTGTCGGTCTGGTGTCAGCCTCGCCTCGTGACGGTGTCGGTCTGGTGTCAGCCTCGCCTCGTGACGGTGTCGGTCTGGTGTCAGCCTCTCCTCGTGACGGTGTCGGTCTGGTGTCATCCTCTCCTCGTGACGGGGTCGGTCTGGTGTCAGCCTCTCCTCGTGACGGGGTCGGTCTGGTGTCAGCCTCGCTAGTGACGGTTTCAGTCTGGTGTTAGCCTCGCCTCGTGACGGTGTCGGTCTGGTGTTATGCTCGCTAGTGACGGTGTCGGTCTGTTGTCATCCTCGCCTCGTGACGGGGTCGGTCTGGTGTCAGCCTCTCCTCGTGACGGTGTCGGTCTGGTGTCAGCCTCTCCTCGTGAAGGGGTCGGTCTGGTGTCAGCCTCTCCTCGTGACGGGGGTCGGTCTGGTGTCAGCCTCGCTAGTGACGGTTTCGGTCTGGTGTCAGCCTCTCCTCGTGACGGTGTCGGTCTGGTGTCAGCCTCGCTAGTGACGGTGTCAGTCTGGTGTCAGCCTCGCTAGTGACGGTTTCAGTCTGGTGTCAGCCTCTCCTCGTGACGGTGTCGGTCTGGTGTCAGCCTCTCCTCGTAACGGTGTCAGTCTGGTGTCAGCCTCGCTAGTGACGGTCTCGGTCTGGGGTCATCCTCGCCTCGTGACGGGGTCGGTCTGGTGTCAGCCTCGCCTCGTGACGGTGTCGGTCTGGTGTCAGCCTCGCCTCGTGACGGTGTCGGTCTGGTGTTATGCTCGCTAGTGACGGTGTCGGTCTGTTGTCATCCTCGCCTCGTGACGGGGTCGGTCTGGTGTCAGCCTCTCCTCGTGACGGTGACGGTCTGGTGTCAGCCTCTCCTCGTGACGGGGGTCGGTCTGGTGTCAGCCTCGCTAGTGACGGTTTCGGTCTGGTGTCAGCCTCTCCTCGTGACGGTGTCGGTCTGGTGTCAGCCTCGCTAGTGACGGTGTCAGTCTGGTGTCAGCCTCGATAGTGACGGTTTCAGTCTGGTGTCAGCCTCTCCTCGTGACGGTGTCAGTCTGGTGTCAGCCTCTCCTCGTGACGGTGTCGGTCTGGTGTCAGCCTCGCTAGTGACGGGGTCGGTCTGGTGTCAGCCTCGCTAGTGACGGTGTCGGTCTGGTGTCAGCCTCGCCTCGTGACGGGGTCGGTCTGGTGTCAGCCTCGCCTCGTGACGGTGTCGGTCTGGTGTCAGCCTCGCCTCGTGACGGTGTCGGTCTGCTGTCAGCCTCGCCTCGTGACGGTGTCGGTCTGGTGTCAGCCTCTCCTCGTGACGGTGTCGGTCTGGTGTCATCCTCTCCTCGTGACGGGGTCGGTCTGGTGTCAGCCTCTCCTCGTGAAGGGGTCGGTCTGGTGTCAGCCTCGCTAGTGACGGTTTCAGTCTGGTGTCAGCCTCGCCTCATGACGGTGTCGGTCTGGTGTCATCCTCTCCTCGTGACGGGGTCGGTCTGGTGTCAGCCTCTCCTCGTGACGGGGTCGGTCTGGTGTCAGCCTCGCTAGTGACGGTTTCAGTCTGGTGTCAGCCTCGCCTCGTGACGGTGTCGGTCTGGTGTTATGCTCGCTAGTGACGGTGTCGGTCTGTTGTCATCCTCGCCTCGTGACGGGGTCGGTCTGGTGTCAGCCTCTCCTCGTGACGGTGTCGGTCTGGTGTCAGCCTCTCCTCGTGACGGGGTCGGTCTGGTGTCAGCCTCTCCTCGTGACGGTGTCGGTCTGGTGTCATCCTCTCCTCGTGACGGGGTCGGTCTGGTGTCAGCCTCTCCTCGTGAAGGGGTCGGTCTGGTGTCAGCCTCGCTAGTGACGGTTTCAGTCTGGTGTCAGCCTCGCCTCATGACGGTGTCGGTCTGGTGTCATCCTCTCCTCGTCACGGGGTCGGTCTGGTGTCAGCCTCTCCTCGTGACGGGGTCGGTCTGGTGTCAGCCTCTCCTCGTGACGGTGTCGGTCTGGTGTCAGCCTCTCCTCGTGACGGGGTCGGTCTGGTGTCAGCCTCGCTAGTGACGGTTTCGGTCTGGTGTCAGCCTCTCCTCGTGACGGTGTCGGTCTGGTGTCAGCCTCGCTAGTGACGGTTTCAGTCTGGTGTCAGCCTCTCCTCGTGACGGTGTCAGTCTGGTGTCAGCCTCTCCTCGTGACGGTGTCGGTCTGGTGTCAGCCTCGCTAGTGATGGGGTCGGTCTGGTGTCAGCCTCGCTAGTGACGGGGTCGGTCTGGTGTCAGCCTCGCCTCGTGACGGTGTCGGTCTGGTGTCAGCCTCGCCTCGTGACGGTGTCGGGCTGGTGTCAGCCTCGCCTCGTGACGGTGTCGGTCTGGTGTCAGCCTCGCTAGTGACGGTTTCAGTCTGGTGTCAGCCTCTCCTCGTGACGGTGTCGGTCTGGTGTCAGCCTCTCCTCGTGACGGGGTCGGTCTGGTGTCAGCCTCTCCTCGTGACGGGGGTCGGTCTGGTGTCAGCCTCGCTAGTGACGGTTTTGGTCTGGTGTCAGCCTCTCCTCGTGACGGTGTCGGTCTGGTGTCAGCCTCGCTAGTGACGGTGTCAGTCTGGTGTCAGCCTCGCTAGTGACGGTTTCGGTCTGGTGTCAGCCTCTCCTCGTGACGGTGTCAGTCTGGTGTCAGCCTCTCCTCGTGACGGTGTCAGTCTAGTGTCAGCCTCGCTAGTGACGGTTTCAGTCTGGTGTCAGCCTCTCCTCGTGACGGTGTCAGTCTGGTGTCAGCCTCGCTAGTGACGGTTTCAGTCTGGTGTCAGCCTCTCCTCGTGACGGTGTCGGTCTGGTGTCAGCCTCGCTAGTGACGGGGTCGGTCTGGTGTCAGCCTCGCTAGTGACGGTGTCGGTCTGGTGTCAGCCTCGCCTCGTGACGGTGTCGGTCTGGTGTCAGCCTCTCCTCGTGACGGGGTCGGTCTGGTGTCAGCCTCTCCTCGTGACGGGGTCGGTCTGGTGTCAGCCTCTCCTCGTGACGGGGGTCGGTCTGGTGTCAGCCTCGCTAGTGACGGGGTCGGTCTGGTGTCAGCCTCTCCTCGTGAAGGGGTCGGTCTGGTGTCAGCCTCGCTAGTGACGGTTTCAGTCTGGTGTCAGCCTCGCCTCATGACGGTGTCGGTCTGGTGTCATCCTCTCCTCGTGACGGGGTCGGTCTGGTGTCAGCCTCTCCTCGTGACGGGGTCGGTCTGGTGTCAGCCTCGCTAGTGACGGTTTCAGTCTGGTGTCAGCCTCGCCTCGTGACGGTGTCGGTCTGGTGTTATGCTCGCTAGTGACGGTGTCGGTCTGTTGTCATCCTCGCCTCGTGACGGTGTCGGTCTGGTGTCATCCTCTCCTCGTGACGGGGTCGGTCTGGTGTCAGCCTCTCCTCGTGAAGGGGTCGGTCTGGTGTCAGCCTCGCTAGTGACGGTTTCAGTCTGGTGTCAGCCTCGCCTCATGACGGTGTCGGTCTGGTGTCATCCTCTCCTCGTCACGGGGTCGGTCTGGTGTCAGCCTCTCCTCGTGACGGGGTCGGTCTGGTGTCAGCCTCTCCTCGTGACGGTGTCGGTCTGGTGTCAGCCTCTCCTCGTGACGGGGTCGGTCTGGTGTCAGCCTCGCTAGTGACGGTTTCGGTCTGGTGTCAGCCTCTCCTCGTGACGGTGTCGGTCTGGTGTCAGCCTCGCTAGTGACGGTTTCAGTCTGGTGTCAGCCTCTCCTCGTGACGGTGTCAGTCTGGTGTCAGCCTCTCCTCGTGACGGTGTCGGTCTGGTGTCAGCCTCGCTAGTGACGGGGTCGGTCTGGTGTCAGCCTCGCTAGTGACGGGGTCGGTCTGGTGTCAGCCTCGCCTCGTGACGGTGTCGGTCTGGTGTCAGCCTCGCCTCGTGACGGTGTCGGGCTGGTGTCAGCCTCGCCTCGTGACGGTGTCGGTCTGGTGTCAGCCTCGCTAGTGACGGTTTCAGTCTGGTGTCAGCCTCTCCTCGTGACGGTGTCGGTCTGGTGTCAGCCTCTCCTCGTGACGGGGTCGGTCTGGTGTCAGCCTCTCCTCGTGACGGGGGTCGGTCTGGTGTCAGCCTCGCTAGTGACGGTTTTGGTCTGGTGTCAGCCTCTCCTCGTGACGGTGTCGGTCTGGTGTCAGCCTCGCTAGTGACGGTGTCAGTCTGGTGTCAGCCTCGCTAGTGACGGTTTCGGTCTGGTGTCAGCCTCTCCTCGTGACGGTGTCAGTCTGGTGTCAGCCTCTCCTCGTGACGGTGTCAGTCTAGTGTCAGCCTCGCTAGTGACGGTTTCAGTCTGGTGTCAGCCTCTCCTCGTGACGGTGTCAGTCTGGTGTCAGCCTCGCTAGTGACGGTTTCAGTCTGGTGTCAGCCTCTCCTCGTGACGGTGTCGGTCTGGTGTCAGCCTCGCTAGTGACGGGGTCGGTCTGGTGTCAGCCTCGCTAGTGACGGTGTCGGTCTGGTGTCAGCCTCGCCTCGTGACGGTGTCGGTCTGGTGTCAGCCTCTCCTCGTGACGGGGTCGGTCTGGTGTCAGCCTCTCCTCGTGACGGGGTCGGTCTGGTGTCAGCCTCTCCTCGTGACGGGGGTCGGTCTGGTGTCAGCCTCGCTAGTGACGGTGTCGGTCTGGTGTCAGCCTCGCCTCGTGACGGTGTCGGTCTGGTGTCATCCTCGCTAGTGACGGTGTCGGTCTGGTGTCAGCCTCGCCTCGTGACGGTGTCGGTCTGGTGTCAGCCTCGCTAGTGACGGTGTCGGTCTGGTGTCAGCCTCTCCTCGTGACGGGGTCGGTCTGGTGTCAGCCTCTCCTCGTGACGGTGTCGGTCTGGTGTCAGCCTCGCTAGTGATGGGGTCGGTCTGGTGTCAGCCTCGCTAGTGACGGGGTCGGTCTGGTGTCAGCCTCGCCTCGTGACGGGGTCGGTCTGGTGTCAGCCTCGCCTCGTGACGGTGTCGGTCTGGTGTCAGCCTCGCCTCGTGACGGTGTCGGTCTGGTGTCAGCCTCGCCTCGTGACGGTGTCTGTCTGGTGTCAGCCTCTCCTCGTGACGGTGTCGGTCTGGTGTCATCCTCTCCTCGTGACGGGGTCGGTCTGGTGTCAGCCTCTCCTCGTGACGGGGTCGGTCTGGTGTCAGCCTCGCTAGTGACGGTTTCAGTCTGGTGTCAGCCTCGCCTCGTGACGGTGTCGGTCTGGTGTTATGCTCGCTAGTGACGGTGTCGGTCTGTTGTCATCCTCGCCTCGTGACGGGGTCGGTCTGGTGTCAGCCTCTCCTCGTGACGGTGTCGGTCTGGTGTCAGCCTCTCCTCGTGACGGGGTCGGTCTGGTGTCAGCCTCTCCTCGTGACGGGGGTCGGTCTGGTGTCAGCCTCGCTAGTGACGGTTTCGGTCTGGTGTCAGCCTCTCCTCGTGACGGTGTCGGTCTGGTGTCAGCCTCGCTAGTGACGGTGTCAGTCTGGTGTCAGCCTCGCTAGTGACGGTTTCAGTCTGGTGTCAGCCTCTCCTCGTGACGGTGTCGGTCTGGTGTCATCCTCGCCTCGTGACGGGGTCGGTCTGGTGTCAGCCTCTCCTCGTGACGGGGTCGGTCTGGTGTCAGCCTCTCCTCATGACGGGGTCGATCTGGTGTCAGCCTCGCTAGTGACGGTTTCAGTCTGGTGTCAGCCTCTCCTCGTGATGGTGTCAGTCTGGTGTCTGCCTCGCTAGTGACGGGGTCGGTCTGGTGTCAGCCTCTCCTCGTGACGGTGTCGGTCTGGTGTCAGCCTCTCCTTGTGACGGGGTCCGTCTGGTGTCAGCCTCTCCTCGTGATGGGGTCGGTCTGGTGTCAGCCTCTCCTCGTTACGGGGTCGGTCTGGTGTCAGTCTCGCCTCGTGACGGTGTCGGTCTGGTGTCAGCCTCGCTAGTGACGGTGTCGGTCTGGTGTCAGCCTCTCCTCGTGACGGGGGTCGGTCTGGTGTCATCCTCGCTAGTGACGGTGTCGGTCTGGTGTCATCCTCGCCTTGTGACGGTGTCGGTCTGATGTCAGCCTCTCCTCGTGACTGGGGTCGGTCTGGTGTCAGCCTCGCTAGTGATGGTTTCGGTCTGGTGTCAGCCTCTCCTCGTGACGGTGTCGGTCTGGTGTCAGCCTCGCTAGTGACGGTGTCAGTCTGGTGTCAGCCTCGCTAGTGACGGTTTCAGTCTGGTGTCAGCCTCTCCTCGTGACGGTGTCAGTCTGGTGTCAGCCTCTCCTCGTGACGGTGTCAGTCTGGTGTCAGCCTCGCTAGTGACGGTTTCAGTCTGGTGTCAGCCTCTCCTCGTGACGGTGTCGGTCTGGTGTCAGCCTCGCCTCGTGACGGTGTCGGTCTGGTGTCATCCTCGCTAGTGACGGTGTCGGTCTGGTGTCATCCTCGCCTCGTGACGGGGTCGGTCTGGTGTCAGCCTCGCTAGTGACGGGGTCGGTCTGGTGTCAGCCTCTCCTCGTGACGGTGTCGGTCTGGTGTCAGCCTCTCCTCGTGACGGTGTCGGTCTGGTGTCAGCCTCTCCTCGTGACGGGGTCGGTCTGGTGTCAGCCTCGCTAGTGACGGTTTCAGTCTGGTGTCAGCCTCTCCTCGTGACGGTGTCAGTCTGGTGTCTGCCTCGCTAGTGACGGGGTCGGTCTGGTGTCAGCCTCTCCTCGTGACGGTGTCGGTCTGGTGTCAGCCTCTCCTCGTGACGGGGTCCGTCTGGTGTCAGCCTCTCCTCGTGACGGGGTCGGTCTGGTGTCAGCCTCGCTAGTGACGGTTTCAGTCTGGTGTCAGCCTCTCCTCGTGACGGTGTCAGTCTGGTGTCAGCCTCTCCTCGTGACGGTGTCAGTCTGGTGTCAGCCTCGCTAGTGACGGGGTCGGTCTGGTGTCAGCCTCTCCTCGTGACGGTGTCGGTCTGGTGTCAGCCTCTCCTCGTAACGGGGTCCGTCTGGTGTCAGCCTCTCCTCGTGACGGTGTCGGTCTGGTGTCAGCCTCTTCTCGTGACGGGGTCGGTCTGGTGTCAGCCTCGCCTCGTGACGGTGTCGGTCTGGTGTCAGCCTCGCTAGTGACGGTGTCGGTCTGGTGTCAGCCTCTCCTCGTGACGGGCTCGGTCTGGTGTAAGCCTCTCCTCGTGACGGGGGTCGGTCTGGTGTCATCCTCGCTAGTGACGGTGTCGGTCTGGTGTCATCCTCGCCTCGTGACGGTGTCGGTCTGGTGTCATCCTCGCTAGTGACGGTATCGGTCTGGTGACAGCCTCTCCTCGTGACGTGGTCGGTTTCGTGTCAGCCTCTCCTCGTGACGGGGGTCGGTCTGGTGTCAGCCTCGCTAGTGACGGTTTCGGTCTGGTGTCAGCCTCTCCTCGTGACGGTGTCGGTCTGGTGTCATCCTCGCTAGTGACGGTGTCGGTCTGGGGTTATCCTCGCCTCGTGACGGGGTCGGTCTGGTGTCAGCCTCGCCTCGTGACGGTGTCGGTCTGGTGTCAGCCTCGCCTCGTGACGGTGTCGGTCTGGTGTCAGCCTCGCCTCGTGACGGTGTCGGTCTGGTGTCAGCCTCTCCTCGTGACGGTGTCGGTCTGGTGTCATCCTCTCCTCGTGACGGGGTCGGTCTGGTGTCAGCCTCTCCTCGTGACGGGGTCGGTCTGGTGTCAGCCTCGCTAGTGACGGTTTCAGTCTGGTGTTAGCCTCGCCTCGTGACGGTGTCGGTCTGGTGTTATGCTCGCTAGTGACGGTGTCGGTCTGTTGTCATCCTCGCCTCGTGACGGGGTCGGTCTGGTGTCAGCCTCTCCTCGTGACGGGGTCGGTCTGGTGTCAGCCTCTCCTCGTGACGGGGGTCGGTCTGGTGTCAGCCTCGCTAGTGACGGTTTTGGTCTGGTGTCAGCCTCTCCTCGTGACGGTGTCGGTCTGGTGTCAGCCTCGCTAGTGACGGTGTCAGTCTGGTGTCAGCCTCGCTAGTGACGGTTTCGGTCTGGTGTCAGCCTCTCCTCGTGACGGTGTCAGTCTGGTGTCAGCCTCTCCTCGTGACGGTGTCAGTCTAGTGTCAGCCTCGCTAGTGACGGTTTCAGTCTGGTGTCAGCCTCTCCTCGTGACGGTGTCAGTCTGGTGTCAGCCTCGCTAGTGACGGTTTCAGTCTGGTGTCAGCCTCTCCTCGTGACGGTGTCGGTCTGGTGTCAGCCTCGCTAGTGACGGGGTCGGTCTGGTGTCAGCCTCGCTAGTGACGGTGTCGGTCTGGTGTCAGCCTCGCCTCGTGACGGTGTCGGTCTGGTGTCAGCCTCTCCTCGTGACGGGGTCGGTCTGGTGTCAGCCTCTCCTCGTGACGGGGTCGGTCTGGTGTCAGCCTCGCCTCATGACGGTGTCGGTCTGGTGTCATCCTCTCCTCGTGACGGGGTCGGTCTGGTGTCAGCCTCTCCTCGTGACGGGGTCGGTCTGGTGTCAGCCTCGCTAGTGACGGTTTCAGTCTGGTGTCAGCCTCGCCTCGTGACGGTGTCGGTCTGGTGTTATGCTCGCTAGTGACGGTGTCGGTCTGTTGTCATCCTCGCCTCGTGACGGTGTCGGTCTGGTGTCATCCTCTCCTCGTGACGGGGTCGGTCTGGTGTCAGCCTCTCCTCGTGAAGGGGTCGGTCTGGTGTCAGCCTCGCTAGTGACGGTTTCAGTCTGGTGTCAGCCTCGCCTCATGACGGTGTCGGTCTGGTGTCATCCTCTCCTCGTCACGGGGTCGGTCTGGTGTCAGCCTCTCCTCGTGACGGGGTCGGTCTGGTGTCAGCCTCTCCTCGTGACGGTGTCGGTCTGGTGTCAGCCTCTCCTCGTGACGGGGTCGGTCTGGTGTCAGCCTCGCTAGTGACGGTTTCGGTCTGGTGTCAGCCTCTCCTCGTGACGGTGTCGGTCTGGTGTCAGCCTCGCTAGTGACGGTTTCAGTCTGGTGTCAGCCTCTCCTCGTGACGGTGTCAGTCTGGTGTCAGCCTCTCCTCGTGACGGTGTCGGTCTGGTGTCAGCCTCGCTAGTGACGGGGTCGGTCTGGTGTCAGCCTCGCTAGTGACGGGGTCGGTCTGGTGTCAGCCTCGCCTCGTGACGGTGTCGGTCTGGTGTCAGCCTCGCCTCGTGACGGTGTCGGGCTGGTGTCAGCCTCGCCTCGTGACGGTGTCGGTCTGGTGTCAGCCTCGCTAGTGACGGTTTCAGTCTGGTGTCAGCCTCTCCTCGTGACGGTGTCGGTCTGGTGTCAGCCTCTCCTCGTGACGGGGTCGGTCTGGTGTCAGCCTCTCCTCGTGACGGGGGTCGGTCTGGTGTCAGCCTCGCTAGTGACGGTTTTGGTCTGGTGTCAGCCTCTCCTCGTGACGGTGTCGGTCTGGTGTCAGCCTCGCTAGTGACGGTGTCAGTCTGGTGTCAGCCTCGCTAGTGACGGTTTCGGTCTGGTGTCAGCCTCTCCTCGTGACGGTGTCAGTCTGGTGTCAGCCTCTCCTCGTGACGGTGTCAGTCTAGTGTCAGCCTCGCTAGTGACGGTTTCAGTCTGGTGTCAGCCTCTCCTCGTGACGGTGTCAGTCTGGTGTCAGCCTCGCTAGTGACGGTTTCAGTCTGGTGTCAGCCTCTCCTCGTGACGGTGTCGGTCTGGTGTCAGCCTCGCTAGTGACGGGGTCGGTCTGGTGTCAGCCTCGCTAGTGACGGTGTCGGTCTGGTGTCAGCCTCGCCTCGTGACGGTGTCGGTCTGGTGTCAGCCTCTCCTCGTGACGGGGTCGGTCTGGTGTCAGCCTCTCCTCGTGACGGGGTCGGTCTGGTGTCAGCCTCTCCTCGTGACGGGGGTCGGTCTGGTGTCAGCCTCGCTAGTGACGGTGTCGGTCTGGTGTCAGCCTCGCCTCGTGACGGTGTCGGTCTGGTGTCATCCTCGCTAGTGACGGTGTCGGTCTGGTGTCAGCCTCGCCTCGTGACGGTGTCGGTCTGGTGTCAGCCTCGCTAGTGACGGTGTCGGTCTGGTGTCAGCCTCTCCTCGTGACGGGGTCGGTCTGGTGTCAGCCTCTCCTCGTGACGGTGTCGGTCTGGTGTCAGCCTCGCTAGTGATGGGGTCGGTCTGGTGTCAGCCTCGCTAGTGACGGGGTCGGTCTGGTGTCAGCCTCGCCTCGTGACGGGGTCGGTCTGGTGTCAGCCTCGCCTCGTGACGGTGTCGGTCTGGTGTCAGCCTCGCCTCGTGACGGTGTCGGTCTGGTGTCAGCCTCGCCTCGTGACGGTGTCTGTCTGGTGTCAGCCTCTCCTCGTGACGGTGTCGGTCTGGTGTCATCCTCTCCTCGTGACGGGGTCGGTCTGGTGTCAGCCTCTCCTCGTGACGGGGTCGGTCTGGTGTCAGCCTCGCTAGTGACGGTTTCAGTCTGGTGTCAGCCTCGCCTCGTGACGGTGTCGGTCTGGTGTTATGCTCGCTAGTGACGGTGTCGGTCTGTTGTCATCCTCGCCTCGTGACGGGGTCGGTCTGGTGTCAGCCTCTCCTCGTGACGGTGTCGGTCTGGTGTCAGCCTCTCCTCGTGACGGGGTCGGTCTGGTGTCAGCCTCTCCTCGTGACGGGGGTCGGTCTGGTGTCAGCCTCGCTAGTGACGGTTTCGGTCTGGTGTCAGCCTCTCCTCGTGACGGTGTCGGTCTGGTGTCAGCCTCGCTAGTGACGGTGTCAGTCTGGTGTCAGCCTCGCTAGTGACGGTTTCAGTCTGGTGTCAGCCTCTCCTCGTGACGGTGTCGGTCTGGTGTCATCCTCGCCTCGTGACGGGGTCGGTCTGGTGTCAGCCTCTCCTCGTGACGGGGTCGGTCTGGTGTCAGCCTCTCCTCATGACGGGGTCGATCTGGTGTCAGCCTCGCTAGTGACGGTTTCAGTCTGGTGTCAGCCTCTCCTCGTGATGGTGTCAGTCTGGTGTCTGCCTCGCTAGTGACGGGGTCGGTCTGGTGTCAGCCTCTCCTCGTGACGGTGTCGGTCTGGTGTCAGCCTCTCCTTGTGACGGGGTCCGTCTGGTGTCAGCCTCTCCTCGTGATGGGGTCGGTCTGGTGTCAGCCTCTCCTCGTTACGGGGTCGGTCTGGTGTCAGTCTCGCCTCGTGACGGTGTCGGTCTGGTGTCAGCCTCGCTAGTGACGGTGTCGGTCTGGTGTCAGCCTCTCCTCGTGACGGGGGTCGGTCTGGTGTCATCCTCGCTAGTGACGGTGTCGGTCTGGTGTCATCCTCGCCTTGTGACGGTGTCGGTCTGATGTCAGCCTCTCCTCGTGACTGGGGTCGGTCTGGTGTCAGCCTCGCTAGTGATGGTTTCGGTCTGGTGTCAGCCTCTCCTCGTGACGGTGTCGGTCTGGTGTCAGCCTCGCTAGTGACGGTGTCAGTCTGGTGTCAGCCTCGCTAGTGACGGTTTCAGTCTGGTGTCAGCCTCTCCTCGTGACGGTGTCAGTCTGGTGTCAGCCTCTCCTCGTGACGGTGTCAGTCTGGTGTCAGCCTCGCTAGTGACGGTTTCAGTCTGGTGTCAGCCTCTCCTCGTGACGGTGTCGGTCTGGTGTCAGCCTCGCCTCGTGACGGTGTCGGTCTGGTGTCATCCTCGCTAGTGACGGTGTCGGTCTGGTGTCATCCTCGCCTCGTGACGGGGTCGGTCTGGTGTCAGCCTCGCTAGTGACGGGGTCGGTCTGGTGTCAGCCTCTCCTCGTGACGGTGTCGGTCTGGTGTCAGCCTCTCCTCGTGACGGTGTCGGTCTGGTGTCAGCCTCTCCTCGTGACGGGGTCGGTCTGGTGTCAGCCTCGCTAGTGACGGTTTCAGTCTGGTGTCAGCCTCTCCTCGTGACGGTGTCAGTCTGGTGTCTGCCTCGCTAGTGACGGGGTCGGTCTGGTGTCAGCCTCTCCTCGTGACGGTGTCGGTCTGGTGTCAGCCTCTCCTCGTGACGGGGTCCGTCTGGTGTCAGCCTCTCCTCGTGACGGGGTCGGTCTGGTGTCAGCCTCGCTAGTGACGGTTTCAGTCTGGTGTCAGCCTCTCCTCGTGACGGTGTCAGTCTGGTGTCAGCCTCTCCTCGTGACGGTGTCAGTCTGGTGTCAGCCTCGCTAGTGACGGGGTCGGTCTGGTGTCAGCCTCTCCTCGTGACGGTGTCGGTCTGGTGTCAGCCTCTCCTCGTAACGGGGTCCGTCTGGTGTCAGCCTCTCCTCGTGACGGTGTCGGTCTGGTGTCAGCCTCTTCTCGTGACGGGGTCGGTCTGGTGTCAGCCTCGCCTCGTGACGGTGTCGGTCTGGTGTCAGCCTCGCTAGTGACGGTGTCGGTCTGGTGTCAGCCTCTCCTCGTGACGGGCTCGGTCTGGTGTAAGCCTCTCCTCGTGACGGGGGTCGGTCTGGTGTCATCCTCGCTAGTGACGGTGTCGGTCTGGTGTCATCCTCGCCTCGTGACGGTGTCGGTCTGGTGTCATCCTCGCTAGTGACGGTATCGGTCTGGTGACAGCCTCTCCTCGTGACGTGGTCGGTTTCGTGTCAGCCTCTCCTCGTGACGGGGGTCGGTCTGGTGTCAGCCTCGCTAGTGACGGTTTCGGTCTGGTGTCAGCCTCTCCTCGTGACGGTGTCGGTCTGGTGTCATCCTCGCTAGTGACGGTGTCGGTCTGGGGTTATCCTCGCCTCGTGACGGGGTCGGTCTGGTGTCAGCCTCGCCTCGTGACGGTGTCGGTCTGGTGTCAGCCTCGCCTCGTGACGGTGTCGGTCTGGTGTCAGCCTCGCCTCGTGACGGTGTCGGTCTGGTGTCAGCCTCTCCTCGTGACGGTGTCGGTCTGGTGTCATCCTCTCCTCGTGACGGGGTCGGTCTGGTGTCAGCCTCTCCTCGTGACGGGGTCGGTCTGGTGTCAGCCTCGCTAGTGACGGTTTCAGTCTGGTGTTAGCCTCGCCTCGTGACGGTGTCGGTCTGGTGTTATGCTCGCTAGTGACGGTGTCGGTCTGTTGTCATCCTCGCCTCGTGACGGGGTCGGTCTGGTGTCAGCCTCTCCTCGTGACGGTGTCGGTCTGGTGTCAGCCTCTCCTCGTGAAGGGGTCGGTCTGGTGTCAGCCTCTCCTCGTGACGGGGGTCGGTCTGGTGTCAGCCTCGCTAGTGACGGTTTCGGTCTGGTGTCAGCCTCTCCTCGTGACGGTGTCGGTCTGGTGTCAGCCTCGCTAGTGACGGTGTCAGTCTGGTGTCAGCCTCGCTAGTGACAGTTTCAGTCTGGTGTCAGCCTCTCCTCGTGACGGTGTCAGTCTGGTGTCAGCCTCGCTAGTGACGGTCTCGGTCTGGGGTCATCCTCGCCTCGTGACGGGGTCGGTCTGGTGTCAGCCTCGCCTCGTGACGGTGTCGGTCTGGTGTCAGCCTCGCCTCGTGACGGTGTCGGTCTGGTGTTATGCTCGCTAGTGACGGTGTCGGTCTGTTGTCATCCTCGCCTCGTGACGGGGTCGGTCTGGTGTCAGCCTCTCCTCGTGACGGTGACGGTCTGGTGTCAGCCTCTCCTCGTGACGGGGGTCGGTCTGGTGTCAGCCTCGCTAGTGACGGTTTCGGTCTGGTGTCAGCCTCTCCTCGTGACGGTGTCGGTCTGGTGTCAGCCTCGCTAGTGACGGTGTCAGTCTGGTGTCAGCCTCGATAGTGACGGTTTCAGTCTGGTGTCAGCCTCTCCTCGTGACGGTGTCAGTCTGGTGTCAGTGTCTCCTCGTGACGGTGTCGGTCTGGTGTCAGCCTCGCTAGTGACGGGGTCGGTCTGGTGTCAGCCTCGCTAGTGACGGTGTCGGTCTGGTGTCAGCCTCGCCTCGTGACGGGGTCGGTCTGGTGTCAGCCTCGCCTCGTGACGGTGTCGGTCTGGTGTCAGCCTCGCCTCGTGACGGTGTCGGTCTGCTGTCAGCCTCGCCTCGTGACGGTGTCGGTCTGGTGTCAGCCTCTCCTCGTGACGGTGTCGGTCTGGTGTCATCCTCTCCTCGTGACGGGGTCGGTCTGGTGTCAGCCTCTCCTCGTGAAGGGGTCGGTCTGGTGTCAGCCTCGCTAGTGACGGTTTCAGTCTGGTGTCAGCCTCGCCTCATGACGGTGTCGGTCTAGTGTCATCCTCTCCTCGTGACGGGGTCGGTCTGGTGTCAGCCTCTCCTCGTGACGGGGTCGGTCTGGTGTCAGCCTCGCTAGTGACGGTTTCAGTCTGGTGTCAGCCTCGCCTCGTGACGGTGTCGGTCTGGTGTTATGCTCGCTAGTGACGGTGTCGGTCTGTTGTCATCCTCGCCTCGTGACGGGGTCGGTCTGGTGTCAGCCTCTCCTCGTGACGGTGTCGGTCTGGTGTCAGCCTCTCCTCGTGACGGGGTCGGTCTGGTGTCAGCCTCGCTAGTGACGGTTTCGGTCTGGTGTCAGCCTCTCCTCGTGACGGTGTCGGTCTGGTGTCAGCCTCGCTAGTGACGGTTTCAGTCTGGTGTCAGCCTCTCCTCGTGACGGTGTCGGTCTGGTGTCAGCCTCTCCTCGTGACGGTGTCAGTCTGGTGTCAGCCTCGCTAGTGACGGTTTCAGTCTGGTGTCAGCCTCTCCTCGTGACGGTGTCGGTCTGGTGTCAGCCTCGCTAGTGACGGGGTCGGTCTGGTGTCAGCCTCGCTAGTGACGGGGTCGGTCTGGTGTCAGCCTCGCCTCGTGACGGTGTCGGTCTGGTGTCAGCCTCGCCTCGTGACGGTGTCGGGCTGGTGTCAGCCTCGCCTCGTGACGGTGTCGGTCTGGTGTCAGCCTCGCTAGTGACGGTTTCAGTCTGGTGTCAGCCTCTCCTCGTGACGGTGTCGGTCTGGTGTCAGCCTCTCCTCGTGACGGGGTCGGTCTGGTGTCAGCCTCTCCTCGTGACGGGGGTCGGTCTGGTGTCAGCCTCGCTAGTGACGGTTTTGGTCTGGTGTCAGCCTCTCCTCGTGACGGTGTCGGTCTGGTGTCAGCCTCGCTAGTGACGGTGTCAGTCTGGTGTCAGCCTCGCTAGTGACGGTTTCGGTCTGGTGTCAGCCTCTCCTCGTGACGGTGTCAGTCTGGTGTCAGCCTCTCCTCGTGACGGTGTCAGTCTAGTGTCAGCCTCGCTAGTGACGGTTTCAGTCTGGTGTCAGCCTCTCCTCGTGACGGTGTCAGTCTGGTGTCAGCCTCGCTAGTGACGGTTTCAGTCTGGTGTCAGCCTCTCCTCGTGACGGTGTCGGTCTGGTGTCAGCCTCGCTAGTGACGGGGTCGGTCTGGTGTCAGCCTCGCTAGTGACGGTGTCGGTCTGGTGTCAGCCTCGCCTCGTGACGGTGTCGGTCTGGTGTCAGCCTCTCCTCGTGACGGGGTCGGTCTGGTGTCAGCCTCTCCTCGTGACGGGGTCGGTCTGGTGTCAGCCTCTCCTCGTGACGGGGGTCGGTCTGGTGTCAGCCTCGCTAGTGAGGGTGTCGGTCTGGTGTCAGCCTCGCCTCGTGACGGTGTCGGTCTGGTGTCATCCTCGCTAGTGACGGTGTCGGTCTGGTGTCATCCTCGCCTCGTGACGGGGTCGGTCTGGTGTCAGCCACGCTAGTGACGGGGTCGGTCTGGTGTCAGCCTCTCCTCGTGACGGTGTCGGTCTTGTGTTATGCTCGCTAGTGACGGTGTCGGTCTGGTGTCAGCCTCGCTAGTGACGGTGTCAGTCTGGTGTCAGCCTCGCTAGTGACGGTTTCGGTCTGGTGTCAGCCTCTCCTCGTGACGGTGTCAGTCTGGTGTCAGCCTCTCCTCGTGACGGTGTCAGTCTGGTGTCAGCCTCGCTAGTGACGGTTTCAGTCTGGTGTCAGCCTCTCCTCGTGACGGTGTCGGTCTGGTGTCAGCCTCGCCTCGTGACGGGGTCGGTCTGGTGTCAGCCTCGCCTCGTGACGGTGTCGGTCTGGTGTCAGCCTCGCCTCGTGACGGTGTCGGTCTGGTGTCAGCCTCTCCTCGTGACGGTGTCGGTCTGGTGTCAGCCTCTCCTCGTGACGGGGTCGGTCTGGTGTCAGCCTCTCCTCGTGACGGGGTCGGTCTGGTGTCAGCCTCGCTAGTGACGGTTTCAGTCTGGTGTCAGCCTCTCCTCGTGACGGTGTCAGTCTGGTGTCAGCCTCGCTAGTGACGGTCTCGGTCTGGGGTCATCCTCGCCTCGTGACGGGGTCGGTCTGGTGTCAGCCTCGCCTCGTGACGGTGTCGGTCTGTTGTCATCCTCGCCTCGTGACGGGGTCGGTCTGGTGTCAGCCTCTCCTCGTGACGGTGACGGTCTGGTGTCAGCCTCTCCTCGTGACGGGGGTCGGTCTGGTGTCAGCCTCGCTAGTGACGGTTTCGGTCTGGTGTCAGCCTCTCCTCGTGACGGGGTCGGTCTGGTGTCAGCCTCGCTAGTGACGGTGTCAGTCTGGTGTCAGCCTCTCCTCGTGACGGTGTCGGTCTGGTGTCAGCCTCGCTAGTGACGGGGTCGGTCTGGTGTCAGCCTCGCTAGTGACGGTGTCGGTCTGGTGTCAGCCTCGCCTCGTGACGGGGTCGGTCTGGTGTCAGCCTCGCCTCGTGACGGTGTCGGTCTGGTGTCAGCCTCGCCTCGTGACGGTGTCGGTCTGGTGTCAGCCTCGCCTCGTGACGGTGTCGGTCTGGTGTCAGCCTCTCCTCGTGACGGTGTCGGTCTGGTGTCATCCTCTCCTCGTGACGGGGTCGGTCTGGTGTCAGCCTCTCCTCGTGAAGGGGTCGGTCTGGTGTCAGCCTCGCTAGTGACGGTTTCAGTCTGGTGTCAGCCTCGCCTCATGACGGTGTCGGTCTGGTGTCATCCTCTCCTCGTGACGGGGTCGGTCTGGTGTCAGCCTCTCCTCGTGACGGGGTCGGTCTGGTGTCAGCCTCTCCTCGTGACGGTGTCGGTCTGGTGTCAGCCTCTCCTCGTGACGGGGTCGGTCTGGTGTCAGCCTCGCTAGTGACGGTTTCGGTCTGGTGTCAGCCTCTCCTCGTGACGGTGTCAGTCTGGTGTCAGCCTCTCCTCGTGACGGTGTCAGTCTGGTGTCAGCCTCGCTAGTGACGGTTTCAGTCTGGTGTCAGCCTCTCCTCGTGACGGTGTCGGTCTGGTGTCAGCCTCTCCTCGTGACGGTGTCAGTCTGGTGTCAGCCTCGCTAGTGACGGTTTCAGTCTGGTGTCAGCCTCTCCTCGTGACGGTGTCGGTCTGGTGTCAGCCTCGCTAGTGACGGGGTCGGTCTGGTGTCAGCCTCGCTAGTGACGGGGTCGGTCTGGTGTCAGCCTCGCCTCGTGACGGTGTCGGTCTGGTGTCAGCCTCGCCTCGTGACGGTGTCGGGCTGGTGTCAGCCTCGCCTCGTGACGGTGTCGGTCTGGTGTCAGCCTCGCTAGTGACGGTTTCAGTCTGGTGTCAGCCTCTCCTCGTGACGGTGTCGGTCTGGTGTCAGCCTCTCCTCGTGACGGGGTCGGTCTGGTGTCAGCCTCTCCTCGTGACGGGGGTCGGTCTGGTGTCAGCCTCGCTAGTGACGGTTTTGGTCTGGTGTCAGCCTCTCCTCGTGACGGTGTCGGTCTGGTGTCAGCCTCGCTAGTGACGGTGTCAGTCTGGTGTCAGCCTCGCTAGTGACGGTTTCGGTCTGGTGTCAGCCTCTCCTCGTGACGGTGTCAGTCTGGTGTCAGCCTCTCCTCGTGACGGTGTCAGTCTAGTGTCAGCCTCGCTAGTGACGGTTTCAGTCTGGTGTCAGCCTCTCCTCGTGACGGTGTCAGTCTGGTGTCAGCCTCGCTAGTGACGGTTTCAGTCTGGTGTCAGCCTCTCCTCGTGACGGTGTCGGTCTGGTGTCAGCCTCGCTAGTGACGGGGTCGGTCTGGTGTCAGCCTCGCTAGTGACGGTGTCGGTCTGGTGTCAGCCTCGCCTCGTGACGGTGTCGGTCTGGTGTCAGCCTCTCCTCGTGACGGGGTCGGTCTGGTGTCAGCCTCTCCTCGTGACGGGGTCGGTCTGGTGTCAGCCTCTCCTCGTGACGGGGGTCGGTCTGGTGTCAGCCTCGCTAGTGACGGTGTCGGTCTGGTGTCAGCCTCGCCTCGTGACGGTGTCGGTCTGGTGTCATCCTCGCTAGTGACGGTGTCGGTCTGGTGTCATCCTCGCCTCGTGACGGGGTCGGTCTGGTGTCAGCCACGCTAGTGACGGTTTCGGTCTGGTGTCAGCCTCTCCTCGTGACGGTGTCAGTCTGGTGTCAGCCTCTCCTCGTGACGGTGTCAGTCTGGTGTCAGCCTCGCTAGTGACGGTTTCAGTCTGGTGTCAGCCTCTCCTCGTGACGGTGTCGGTCTGGTGTCAGCCTCGCCTCGTGACGGTGTCGGTCTGGTGTCAGCCTCGCCTCGTGACGGTGTCGGTCTGGTGTCAGCCTCGCCTCGTGACGGTGTCGGTCTGGTGTCAGCCTCTCCTCGTGACGGTGTCGGTCTGGTGTCAGCCTCTCCTCGTGACGGGGTCGGTCTGGTGTCAGCCTCTCCTCGTGACGGGGTCGGTCTGGTGTCAGCCTCGCTAGTGACGGTTTCAGTCTGGTGTCAGCCTCGCCTCGTGACGGTGTCGGTCTGGTGTCATGCTCGCTAGTGACGGTGTCGGTCTGGTGTCATCCTCGCCTCGTGACGGGGTCGGTCTGGTGTCAGCCTCTTCTCGTGACGGGGTCGGTCTGGTGTCAGCCTCGCTAATGACGGTGTCGGTCTGGTGTCAGCCTCGCTAGTGAAGGTTTCAGTCTGGTGTCAGCCTCTCCTCGTGACGGTGTCAGTCTGGTGTCAGCCTCTCCTCGTGACGGTGTCAGTCTGGTGTCAGCCTCGCTAGTGACGGGGTCGGTCTGGTGTCAGCCTCGCTAGTGACGGGGTCGGTCTGGTGTCAGCCTCGCCTCGTGACGGTGTCGGTCTGGTGTCATCCTCGCCTCGTGACGGTGTCGGTCTGGTGTCAGCCTCGCCTCGTGACGGTGTCGGTCTGGTGTCATCCTCGCTAGTGACGGTGTCGGTCTGGTGTCATCCTCGCCTCGTGACGGGGTCGGTCTGGTGTCAGCCACGCTAGTGACGGGGTCGGTCTGGTGTCAGCCTCTCCTCGTGACGGTGTCGGTCTGGTGTCAGCCTCTCCTCGTGACGGTGTCGGTCTGGTGTCAGCCTCTCCTCGTGACGGGGTCGGTCTGGTGTCAGCCTCTCCTCGTGACGGGGGTCGGTCTGGTGTCAGCCTCGCTAGTGACGGTTTCGGTCTGATGTCAGCCTCTCCTCGTGACGGTGTCGGTCTGGTGTCAGCCTCGCTAGTGACGGTGTCAGTCTGGTGTCAGCCTCGCTAGTGACGGTTTCGGTCTGGTGTCAGCCTCTCCTCGTGACGGTGTCGGTCTGGTGTCAGCCTCGCCTCGTGACGGTGTCGGTCTGGTGTCAGCCTCGCCTCGTGACGGTGTCGGTCTGGTGTCAGCCTCTCCTCGTGACGGGGGTCGGTCTGGTGTCAGCCTCGCTAGTGACGGTTTCGGTCTGGTGTCAGCCTCTCCTCGTGACGGTGTCGGTCTGGTGTCAGCCTCTCCTCGTGACGGTGTCGGTCTGGTGTCAGCCTCTCCTCGTGACGGGGTCCGTCTGGTGTCAGCCTCTCCTCGTGACGGTGTCGGTCTGGTGTCAGCCTCTCCTCGTGACGGGGTCCGTCTGGTGTCAGCCTCTCCTCGTGACGGGGTCGGTCTGGTGTCAGCCTCTCCTCGTGACGGGGTCGGTCTGGTGTCAGCCTCGCCTCGTGACGGTGTCGGTCTGGTGTCAGCCTCGCTAGTGACGGTGTCGGTCTGGTGTCAGCCTCTCCTCGTGACGGGGTCGGTCTGGTGTCAGCCTCTCCTCGTGACGGGGGTCGGTCTGTTGTCATCCTCGCTAGTGACGGTGTCGGTCTGGTGTCATCCTCGCCTCGTGACGGTGTCGGTCTGGTGTCAGCCTCGCTAGTGACGGTTTCGGTCTGGTGTCAGCCTCTCCTCGTGACGGTGTCGGTCTGGTGTCATCCTCGCTAGTGACGGTGTCGGTCTGGGGTCATCCTCGCCTCGTGACGGGGTCGGTCTGGTGTCAGCCTCGCCTCGTGACGGTGTCGGTCTGGTGTCAGCCTCGCCTCGTGACGGTGTCGGTCTGGTGTCAGCCTCGCCTCGTGGCGGTGTCGGTCTGGTGTCAGCCTCTCCTCGTGACAGTGTCGGTCTGGTGTCATCCTCTCCTCGTGACGGGGTCGGTCTGGTGTCAGCCTCTCCTCGTGACGGGGTCGGTCTGGTGTCAGCCTCGCTAGTGACGGTTTCGGTCTGGTGTCAGCCTCTCCTCGTGACGGTGTCGGTCTGGTGTCAGCCTCGCTAGTGACGGTGTCAGTCTGGTGTCAGCCTCGCTAGTGACGGTTTCAGTCTGGTGTCAGCCTCTCCTCGTGACGGTGTCGGTCTGGTGTCATCCTCGCCTCGTGACGGTGTCGGTCTGGTGTCAGCCTCGCCTCGTGACGGTGTCGGTCTGGTGTCAGCCTCGCCTCGTGACGGTGTCGGTCTGGTGTCAGCCTCTCCTCGTGACGGTGTCGGTCTGGTGTCATCCTCTCCTCGTGACGGGGTCGGTCTGGTGTCAGCCTCTCCTAAGGACGGTGTCAGTCTGGTGTCAGCCTCTCCTCGTGACGGTGTCGGTCTGGTGTCAGCCTCGCTAGTGATGGGGTCGGTCTGGTGTCAGCCTCGCTAGTGACGGGGTCGGTCTGGTGTCAGCCTCGCCTCGTGACGGGGTCGGTCTGGTGTCAGCCTCGCCTCGTGACGGTGTCGGTCTGGTGTCAGCCTCGCCTCGTGACGGTGTCGGTCTGGTGTCAGCCTCGCCTCGTGACGGTGTCGGTCTGGTGTCAGCCTCTCCTCGTGACGGTGTCGGTCTGGTGTCATCCTCTCCTCGTGACGGGGTCGGTCTGGTGTCAGCCTCTCCTCGTGACGGGGTCGGTCTGGTGTCAGCCTCGCTAGTGACGGTTTCAGTCTGGTGTCAGCCTCGCCTCGTGACGGTGTCGGTCTGGTGTTATGCTCGCTAGTGACGGTGTCGGTCTGTTGTCATCCTCGCCTCGTGACGGGGTCGGTCTGGTGTCAGCCTCTCCTCGTGACGGTGTCGGTCTGGTGTCAGCCTCTCCTCGTGACGGGGTCGGTCTGGTGTCAGCCTCTCCTCGTGACGGGGGTCGGTCTGGTGTCAGCCTCGCTAGTGACGGTTTCGGTCTGGTGTCAGCCTCTCCTCGTGACGGTGTCGGTCTGGTGTCAGCCTCGCTAGTGACGGTGTCAGTCTGGTGTCAGCCTCGCTAGTGACGGTTTCAGTCTGGTGTCAGCCTCTCCTCGTGACGGTGTCGGTCTGGTGTCATCCTCGCCTCGTGACGGGGTCGGTCTGGTGTCAGCCTCTCCTCGTGACGGGGTCGGTCTGGTGTCAGCCTCGCTAGTGACGGTGTCGGTCTGGTGTCAGCCTCTCCTCGTGACGGGGGTCGGTCTGGTGTCATCCTCGCTAGTGACGGTGTCGGTCTGGTGTCATCCTCGCCTTGTGACGGTGTCGGTCTGATGTCAGCCTCTCCTCGTGACTGGGGTCGGTCTGGTGTCAGCCTCGCTAGTGACGGTTTCGGTCTGGTGTCAGCCTCTCCTCGTGACGGTGTCGGTCTGGTGTCAGCCTCGCTAGTGACGGTGTCAGTCTGGTGTCAGCCTCTCCTCGTGACGGTGTCAGTCTGGTGTCAGCCTCTCCTCGTGACGGTGTCAGTCTGGTGTCAGCCTCGCTAGTGACGGTTTCAGTCTGGTGTCAGCCTCTCCTCGTGACGGTGTCGGTCTGGTGTCAGCCTCGCCTCGTGACGGTGTCGGTCTGGTGTCATCCTCGCTAGTGACGGTGTCGGTCTGGTGTCATCCTCGCCTCGTGACGGGGTCGGTCTGGTGTCAGCCTCGCTAGTGACGGGGTCGGTCTGGTGTCAGCCTCTCCTCGTGACGGTGTCGGTCTGGTGTCAGCCTCTCCTCGTGACGGTGTCGGTCTGGTGTCAGCCTCTCCTCGTGACGGTATCAGTCTGGTGTCAGCCTCGCCTCGTGACGGTGTCAGTCTGGTGTCAGCCTCGCTAGTGACGGGGTCGGTCTGGTGTCAGCCTCGCTAGTGACGGGGTCGGTCTGGTGTCAGCCTCGCCTCGTGACGGTGTCGGTCTGGTGTCAGCCTCGCCTCGTGACGGTGTCGGTCTGGTGTCAGCCTCGCCTCGTGACGGTGTCGGTCTGGTGTCATCCTCGCTAGTGACGGTGTCGGTCTGGTGTCATCCTCGCCTCGTGACGGGGTCGGTCTGGTGTCAGCCACGCTAGTGACGGGGTCGGTCTGGTGTCAGCCTCTCCTCGTGACGGGGGTCGGTCTGGTGTCATCCTCGCTAGTGACGGTGTCGGTCTGGTGTCATCCTCGCCTTGTGACGGTGTCGGTCTGATGTCAGCCTCTCCTCGTGACTGGGGTCGGTCTGGTGTCAGCCTCGCTAGTGACGGTTTCGGTCTGGTGTCAGCCTCTCCTCGTGACGGTGTCGGTCTGGTGTCAGCCTCGCTAGTGACGGTGTCAGTCTGGTGTCAGCCTCGCTAGTGACGGTTTCAGTCTGGTGTCAGCCTCTCCTCGTGACGGTGTCAGTCTGGTGTCAGCCTCTCCTCGTGACGGTGTCAGTCTGGTGTCAGCCTCGCTAGTGACGGTTTCAGTCTGGTGTCAGCCTCTCCTCGTGACGGTGTCGGTCTGGTGTCAGCCTCTCCTCGTGACGGTGTCAGTCTGGTGTCAGCCTCGCTAGTGACGGTTTCAGTCTGGTGTCAGCCTCGCCTCGTGACGGTGTCGGTCTGGTGTCAGCCTCGCTAGTGACGGGGTCGGTCTGGTGTCAGCCTCGCTAGTGACGGGGTCGGTCTGGTGTCAGCCTCGCCTCGTGACGGTGTCGGGCTGGTGTCAGCCTCGCCTCGTGACGGTGTCGGTCTGGTGTCAGCCTCGCTAGTGACGGTTTCAGTCTGGTGTCAGCCTCTCCTCGTGACGGTGTCGGTCTGGTGTCAGCCTCTCCTCGTGACGGGGTCGGTCTGGTGTCAGCCTCTCCTCGTGACGGGGGTCGGTCTGGTGTCAGCCTCGCTAGTGACGGTTTCGGTCTGGTGTCAGCCTCTCCTCGTGACGGTGTCAGTCTGGTGTCAGCCTCTCCTCGTGACGGTGTCAGTCTAGTGTCAGCCTCGCTAGTGACGGTTTCAGTCTGGTGTCCAGCCTCTCCTCGTGACGGTGTCAGTCTGGTGTCAGCCTCGCTAGTGACGGTTTCAGTCTGGTGTCAGCCTCTCCTCGTGACGGTGTCGGTCTGGTGTCAGCCTCGCTAGTCACGGGGTCGGTCTGGTGTCAGCCTCGCTAGTGACGGTGTCGGTCTGGTGTCAGCCTCGCCTCGTGACGGTGTCGGTCTGGTGTCAGCCTCTCCTCGTGACGGGGTCGGTCTGGTGTCAGCCTCTCCTCGTGACGGGGTCAGTCTGGTGTCAGCCTCTCCTCGTGACGGGGGTCGGTCTGGTGTCAGCCTCGCTAGTGACGGTGTCGGTCTGGTGTCAGCCTCGCCTCGTGACGGTGTCGGTCTGGTGTCATCCTCGCTAGTGACGGTGTCGGTCTGGTGTCATCCTCGCCTCGTGACGGGGTCGGTCTGGTGTCAGCCACGCTAGTGACGGTTTCGGTCTGGTGTCAGCCTCTCCTCGTGACGGTGTCAGTCTGGTGTCAGCCTCTCCTCGTGACGGTGTCAGTCTGGTGTCAGCCTCGCTAGTGACGGTTTCAGTCTGGTGTCAGCCTCTCCTCGTGACGGTGTCGGTCTGGTGTCAGCCTCGCCTCGTGACGGTGTCGGTCTGGTGTCAGCCTCGCCTCGTGACGGTGTCGGTCTGGTGTCAGCCTCGCCTCGTGACGGTGTCGGTCTGGTGTCAGCCTCGCCTCGTGACGGTGTCGGTCTGGTGTCAGCCTCGCCTCGTGACGGTGTCGGTCTGGTGTCATCCTCGCTAGTGACGGTGTCGGTCTGGTGTCATCCTCGCCTCGTGACGGGGTCGGTCTGGTGTCAGCCACGCTAGTGACGGGGTCGGTCTGGTGTCAGCCTCTCCTCGTGACGGGGTCGGTCTGGTGTCAGCCTCTCCTCGTGACGGGGTCGGTCTGGTGTCAGCCTCGCTAGTGACGGTTTCAGTCTGGTGTCAGCCTCTCCTCGTGACGGTGTCAGTCTGGTGTCTGCCTCGCTAGTGACGGGGTCGGTCTGGTGTCAGCCTCTCCTCGTGACGGTGTCGGTCTGGTGACAGCCTCTCCTCGTGACGGGGTCGGTCTGGTGTCAGCCTCTCCTCGTGACGGGGTCGGTCTGGTGTCAGCCTCTCCTCGTGACGGGGTCGGTCTGGTGTCAGCCTCGCCTCGTGACGGTGTCGGTCTGGTGTCAGCCTCGCTAGTGACGGTGTCGGTCTGGTGTCAGCCTCTCCTCGTGACGGGGTCGGTCTGGTGTCAGCCTCTCCTCGTGACGGGGGTCGGTCTGGTGTCATCCTCGCTAGTGACGGAGTCGGTCTGGTGTCATCCTCGCCTCGTGACGGTGTCGGTCTGGTGTCATCCTCGCTAGTGACGGTGTCGGTCTGGTGTCAGCCTCTCCTCGTGACGGGGTCCGTCTGGTGTCAGCCTTTCCTCGTGACGGGGGTCGGTCTGGTGTCAGCCTCGCTAGTGACGGTTTCGGTCTGGTGTCAGCCTCTCCTCGTGACGGTGTCGGTCTGGTGTCATCCTCTCCTCGTGACGGGGTCGGTCTGGTGTCAGCCTCTCCTCGTGACGGGGTCGGTCTGGTGTCAGCCTCTCCTCGTGACGGTGTCAGTCTGGTGTCAGCCTCTCCTCGTGACGGCGTCAGTCTGGTGTCAGCCTCGCTAGTGACGGTTTCAGTCTGGTGTCAGCCTCTCCTCGTGACGGTGTCGGTCTGGTGTCAGCCTCGCCTCGTGACGGTGTCGGTCTGGTGTCATCCTCGCTAGTGACGGTGTCGGTCTGGTGTCATCCTCGCCTCGTGACGGGGTCGGTCTGGTGTCAGCCTCGCTAGTGACGGGGTCGGTCTGGTGTCAGCCTCTCCTCGTGACGGTGTCGGTCTGGTGTCAGCCTCTCCTCGTGACGGTGTCGGTCTGGTGTCAGCCTCTCCTCGTGACGGGGTCGGTCTGGTGTCAGCCTCGCTAGTGACGGTTTCAGTCTGGTGTCAGCCTCTCCTCGTGACGGTGTCAGTCTGGTGTCTGCCTCGCTAGTGACGGGGTCGGTCTGGTGTCAGCCTCTCCTCGTGACGGTGTCGGTCTGGTGTCAGCCTCTCCTCGTGACAGGGTCCGTCTGGTGTCAGCCTCTCCTCGTGACGGGGTTGGTCTGGTGTCAGCCTCTCCTCGTGACGGGGTCGGTCTGGTGTCAGCCTCGCTAGTGACGGTTTCAGTCTGGTGTCAGCCTCTCCTCGTGACGGTGTCAGTCTGGTGTCTGCCTCGCTAGTGACGGGGTCGGTCTGGTGTCAGCCTCTCCTCGTGACGGTGTCGGTCTGGTGACAGCCTCTCCTCGTGACGGGGTCCGTCTGGTGTCAGCCTCTCCTCGTGACGGGGTCGGTCTGGTGTCAGCCTCTCCTCGTGACGGGGTCGGTCTGGTGTCAGCCTCGCCTCGTGACGGTGTCGGTCTGGTGTCAGCCTCGCTAGTGACGGTGTCGGTCTGGTGTCAGCCTCTCCTCGTGACGGGGTCGGTCTGGTGTCAGCCTCTCCTCGTGACGGGGGTCGGTCTGGTGTCATCCTCGCTAGTGACGGAGTCGGTCTGGTGTCATCCTCGCCTCGTGACGGTGTCGGTCTGGTGTCATCCTCGCTAGTGACGGTGTCGGTCTGGTGTCAGCCTCTCCTCGTGACGGGGTCCGTCTGGTGTCAGCCTCGCTAGTGACGGTTTCGGTCTGGTGTCAGCCTCTCCTCGTGACGGTGTCGGTCTGGTGTCAGCCTCGCTAGTGACGGTGTCAGTCTGGTGTCAGCCTCGCTAGTGACGGTTTCAGTCTGGTGTCAGCCTCTCCTCGTGACGGTGTCAGTCTGGTGTCAGCCTCTCCTCGTGACGGTGTCAGTCTGGTGTCAGCCTCGCTAGTGACGGTTTCAGTCTGGTGTCAGCCTCTCCTCGTGACGGTGTCGGTCTGGTGTCAGCCTCGCCTCGTGACGGTGTCGGTCTGGTGTCATCCTCGCTAGTGACGGTGTCGGTCTGGTGTCATCCTCGCCTCGTGACGGGGTCGGTCTGGTGTCAGCTTCGCTAGTGACGGGGTCGGTCTGGTGTCAGCCTCGCTAGTGACGGTTTCAGTCTGGTGTCAGCCTCTCCTCGTGACGGTGTCAGTCTGGTGTCTGCCTCGCTAGTGACGGGGTCGGTCTGGTGTCAGCCTCTCCTCGTGACGGTGTCGGTCTGGTGTCAGCCTCTCCTCGTGACGGGGTCGGTCTGGTGTCAGCCTCGCTAGTGACGGTGTCGGTCTGGTGTCAGCCTCTCCTCGTGACGGGGTCGGTCTGGTGTCAGCCTCTCCTCGAGACGGGGGTCGGTCTGGTGTCATCCTCGCTAGTGACGGTGTCGGTCTGGTGTCATCCTCGCCTCGTGACGGTGTCGGTCTGGTGTCATCCTCGCTAGTGACGGTGTCGGTCTGGTGTCAGCCTCTCCTCGTGAAGGGGTCGGTTTGGTGTCATCCTCTCCTCGTGACGGGGGTCGGTCTGGTGTCAGCCTCGCTAGTGACGGCTTCGGTCTGGTGTCAGCCTCTCCTCGTGACGGTGTCGGTCTGGTGTCATCCTCGCTAGTGACGGTGTTGGTCTGGTGTCATCCTCGCCTCGTGACGGGGTCGGTCTGGTGTCAGCCTCGCTAGTGACGGGGTCGGTCTGGTGTCAGCCTCGCTAGTGACGGTGTCAGTCTGGTGTTAGCCTCGCTAGTGACGGTGTCAGTCTGGTGTTAGCCTCGCTAGTGACGGTTTCAGTCTGGTGTCAGCCTCTCCTCGTGACGGTGTCAGTCTGGTGTCAGCCTCTCCTCGTGACGGTGTCAGTCTGGTGTCAGCCTCGCTAGTGACGGTATCAGTCTGGTGTCAGCCTCGCCTCGTGACGGTGTCAGTCTGGTGTCATCCTCGCTAGTGACGGTGTCGGTCTGGTGTCATCCTCGCCTCGTGACGGGGTCGGTCTGGTGTCAGCCACGCTAGTGACGGGGTCGGTCTGGTGTCAGCCTCTCCTCGTGACGGTGTCGGTCTGGTGTCAGCCTCTCCTCGTGACGGTGTCGGTCTGGTGTCAGCCTCTCCTCGTGACGGGGTCGGTCTGGTGTCAGCCTCTCCTCGTGACGGGGTCGGTCTGGTGTCAGCCTCGCTAGTGACGGTTTCAGTCTGGTGTCAGCCTCTCCTCGTGACGGTGTCAGTCTGGTGTCTGCCTCGCTAGTGACGGGGTCGGTCTGGTGTCAGCCTCTCCTCGTGACGGTGTCGGTCTGGTGTCAGCCTCTCCTCGTGACGGGGTCCGTCTGGTGTCAGCCTCTCCTCGTGACGGGGTCGGTCTGGTGTCAGCCTCTCCTCGTGACGGGGTCGGTCTGGTGTCAGCCTCTCCTCGTGACGGTGTCGGTCTGGTGTCAGCCTCTCCTCGTGACGGTGTCGGTCTGGTGTCAGCCTCTCCTCGTGACGGGGTCGGTCTGGTGTCAGCCTCGCTAGTGACGGTTTCAGTCTGGTGTCAGCCTCTCCTCGTGACGGTGTCAGTCTGGTGTCTGCCTCGCTAGTGACGGGGTCGGTCTGGTGTCAGCCTCTCCTCGTGACGGTGTCGGTCTGGTGTCAGCCTCTCCTCGTGACGGGGTCCGTCTGGTGTCAGCCTCTCCTCGTGACGGGGTCGGTCTGGTGTCAGCCTCTCCTCGTGACGGGGTCGGTCTGGTGTCAGCCTCGCCTCGTGACGGTGTCGGTCTGGTGTCAGCCTCGCTAGTGACGGTGTCGGTCTGGTGTCAGCCTCTCCTCGTGACGGGGTCGGTCTGGTGTCAGCCTCTCCTCGTGACGGGGGTCGGTCTGGTGTCATCCTCGCTAGTGACGGTGTCGGTCTGGTGTCATCCTCGCCTCGTGACGGTGTCGGTCTGGTGTATTCCTCGCTAGTGACGGTGTCGGTCTGGTGTCAGCCTCTCCTCGTGACGGGGTCGGTTTGGTGTCAGCCTCTCCTCGTGACGGGGGTCGGTCTGGTGTCAGCCTCGCTAGTGACGGTTTCGGTCTGGTGTCAGCCTCTCCTCGTGACGGTGTCGATCTGGTGTCATCCTCGCTAGTGACGGTGTCGGTCTGGTGTCATCCTCGCCTCGTGACGGTGTCAGTCTGGTGTTAGCCTCGCTAGTGACGGTTTCAGTCTGGTGTCAGCCTCGCCTCGTGACGGGGTCGGTCTGGTGTCAGCCTCGCAAGTGACGGTGTCAGTCTGGTGTTAGCCTCGCTAGTGACGGTTTCAGTCTGGTGTCAGCCTCTCCTCGTGACGGTGTCAGTCTGGTGTCAGCCTCTCCTCGTGACGGTGTCAGTCTGGTGTCAGCCTCGCTAGTGACGGTATCAGTCTGGTGTCAGCCTCGCCTCGTGACGGTGTCGGTCTGGTGTCAGCCTCGCTAGTGACGGGGTCGGTCTGGTGTCAGCCTCGCTAGTGACGGGGTCGGTCTGGTGTCAGCCTCGCCTCGTGACGGTGTCGGTCTGGTGTCAGCCTCTCCTCGTGACGGGGGTCGGTCTGGTGTCAGCCTCGCTAGTGACGGTTTCGGTCTGGTGTCAGCCTCTCCTCGTGACGGTGTCGGTCTGGTGTCAGCCTCGCTAGTGACGGTGTCAGTCTGGTGTCAGCCTCTCCTCGTGACGGTGTCAGTCTGGTGTCAGCCTCTCCTCGTGACGGTGTCAGTCTGGTGTCAGCCTCGCTAGTGACGGTTTCAGTCTGGTGTCAGCCTCTCCTCGTGACGGGGTCGGTCTGGTGTCAGCCTCTCCTCGTGACGGGGTCGGTCTGGTGTCAGCCTCGCTAGTGACGGTTTCAGTCTGGTGTCAGCCTCGCCTCGTGACGGTGTCGGTCTGGTGTCATGCTCGCTAGTGACGGTGTCAGTCTGGTGTCAGCCTCTCCTCGTGACGGTGTCAGTCTGGTGTCAGCCTCGCTAGTGACGGTATCAGTCTCATGTCAGCCTCTCCTCGTGACGGTGTCAGTCTGGTGTCAGCCTCTCCTCGTGACGGTGTCAGTCTGGTGTCAGCCTCTCCTCGTGACGGTGTCAGTCTGGTGTCAGCCTCGCTAGTGACGGTATCAGTCTCATGTCAGCCTCGCCTCGTGACGGTGTCGGTCTGGTGTCAGCCTCGCTAGTGACGGGGTCGGTCTGGTGTCAGCCTCGCTAGTGACGGGGTCGGTCTGGTGTCAGCCTCGCCTCGTGACGGTGTCGGTCTGGTGTCAGCCTCGCCTCGTGACGGGGTCGGTCTGGTGTCAGCCTCGCCTCGTGACGGTGTCGGTCTGGTGTCATCCTCGCTAGTGACGGTGTCGGTCTGGTGTCATCCTCGCCTCGTGACGGGGTCGGTCTGGTGTCAGCTACGCTAGTGACGGGGTCGGTCTGGTGTCAGCCTCTCCTCGTGACGGGGTCGGTCTGGTGTCAGCCTCGCTAGTGACGGTTTCAGTCTGGTGTCAGCCTCTCCTCGTGACGGTGTCAGTCTGGTGTCTGCCTCGCTAGTGACGGAGTCGGTCTGGTGTCAGCCTCTCCTCGTGACGGTGTCGGTCTGGTGTCAGCCTCTCCTCGTGACGGGGTCCGTCTGGTGTCAGCCTCTCCTCGTGACGGGGTCGGTCTGGTGTCAGCCTCTCCTCGTGACGGGGTCGGTCTGGTGTCAGCCTCGCCTCGTGACGGTGTCGGTCTGGTGTCAGCCTCGCCTCGTGACGGTGTCGGTCTGGTGTCATCCTCGCTAGTGACGGTGTCGGTCTGGTGTCATCCTCGCCTCGTGACGGGGTCGGTCTGGTGTCAGCCACGCTAGTGACGGGGTCGGTCTGGTGTCAGCCTCTCCTCGTGACGGTGTCGGTCTGGTGTCAGCCTCTCCTCGTGACGGTGTCGGTCTGGTGTCAGCCTCTCCTCGTGACGGGGTCGGTCTGGTGTCAGCCTCTCCTCGTGACGGGGTCGGTCTGGTGTCAGCCTTGCTAGAGACGGTTTCAGTCTGGTGTCAGCCTCTCCTCGTGACGGTGTCAGTCTGGTGTCTGCCTCGCTAGTGACGGGGTCGGTCTGGTGTCAGCCTCTCCTCGTGACGGTGTCGGTCTGGTGTCAGCCTCTCCTCGTGACGGGGTCCGTCTGGTGTCAGCCTCTCCTCGTGACGGGGTCGGTCTGGTGTCAGCCTCTCCTCGTGACGGGGTCGGTCTGGTGTCAGCCTCGCCTCGTGACGGTGTCGATCTGGTGTCAGCCTCGCTAGTGACGGTGTCGGTCTGGTGTCAGCCTCTCCTCGTGACGGGGTCGGTCTGGTGTCAGCCTCTCCTCGTGACGGGGGTCGGTCTGGTGTCATCCTCGCTAGTGACGGTGTCGGTCTGGTGTCATCCTCGCCTCGTGACGGTGTCGATCTGGTGTCATCCTCGCTAGTGACGGTGTCGGTCTGGTGTCATCCTCGCCTCGTGACGGGGTCGGTCTGGTGTCAGCCTCGCTAGTGACGGGGTCAGTCTGGTGTCAGCCTCTCCTCGTGACGGTGTCGGTCTGGTGTCAGCCTCGCTAGTGACGGTGTCAGTCTGGTGTTAGCCTCGCTAGTGACGGTTTCAGTCTGGTGTCAGCCTCGCCTCGTGACGGGGTCGGTCTGGTGTCAGCCTCGCAAGTGACGGTGTCAGTCTGGTGTTAGCCTCGCTAGTGACGGTTTCAGTCTGGTGTCAGCCTCTCCTCGTGACGGTGTCAGTCTGGTGTCAGCCTCTCCTCGTGACGGTGTCAGTCTGGTGTCAGCCTCGCTAGTGACGGTATCAGTCTGGTGTCAGCCTCGCCTCGTGACGGTGCCGGTCTGGTGTCAGCCTCGCTAGTGACGGGGTCGGTCTGGTGTCAGCCTCGCTAGTGACGGGGTCGGTCTGGTGTCAGCCTCGCCTCGTGACGGTGTCGGTCTGGTGTCAGCCTCTCCTCGTGACGGGGGTCGGTCTGGTGTCAGCCTCGCTAGTGACGGTTTCGGTCTGGTGTCAGCCTCTCCTCGTGACGGTGTCGGTCTGGTGTCAGCCTCGCTAGTGACGGTGTCAGTCTGGTGTCAGCCTCTCCTCGTGACGGTGTCAGTCTGGTGTCAGCCTCTCCTCGTGACGGTGTCAGTCTGGTGTCAGCCTCGCTAGTGACGGTTTCAGTCTGGTGTCAGCCTCTCCTCGTGACGGGGTCGGTCTGGTGTCAGCCTCTCCTCGTGACGGGGTCGGTCTGGTGTCAGCCTCGCTAGTGACGGTTTCAGTCTGGTGTCAGCCTCGCCTCGTGACGGTGTCGGTCTGGTGTCATGCTCGCTAGTGACGGTGTCGGTCTGGTGTCATCCTCGCCTCGTGACGGGGTCGGTCTGGTGTCAGCCTCTCCTCGTGACGGTGTCGGTCTGGTGTCAGCCTCTCCTCGTGACGGAGTCGGTCTGGTGTCAGCCTCGCTAGTGACGGGGTCGGTCTGGTGTCAGCCTCTCCTCGTGACGGTGTCGGTCTGGTGTCAGCCTCTCCTCGTGACGGTGTCGGTCTGGTGTCAGCCTCTCCTCGTGACGGGGTCGGTCTGGTGTCAGCCTCGCTAGTGACGGTTTCAGTCTGGTGTCAGCCTCTCCTCGTGACGGTGTCAGTCTGGTGTCTGCCTCGCTAGTGACGGGGTCGGTCTGGTGTCAGCCTCTCCTCGTGACGGTGTCGGTCTGGTGTCAGCCTCTCCTCGTGACGGGGTCCGTCTGGTGTCAGCCTCTCCTCGTGACGGGGTCGGTCTGGTGTCAGCCTCTCCTCGTGACGGGGTCGGTCTGGTGTCAGCCTCGCCTCGTGACGGTGTCGGTCTGGTGTCAGCCTCGCTAGTGAAGGTGTCGGTCTGGTGTCAGCCTCTCCTCGTGACGGGGTCGGTCTGGTGTCAGCCTCTCCTCGTGACGGGGGTCGGTCTGGTGTCATCCTCGCTAGTGACGGTGTCGGTCTGGTGTCATCCTCGCCTCGTGACGGGGTCGGTCTGGTGTCAGCCACGCTAGTGACGGGGTCGGTCTGGTGTCAGCCTCTCCTCGTGACGGTGTCGGTCTGGTGTCAGCCTCTCCTCGTGACGGTGTCGGTCTGGTGTCAGCCTCTCCTCGTGACGGGGTCGGTCTGGTGTCAGCCTCGCTAGTGACGGTGTCAGTCTGGTGTCAGCCTCTCCTCGTGACGGTGTCGGTCTGGTGTCAGCCTCGCTAGTGACGGTGTCAGTCTGGTGTCAGCCTCTCCTCGTGACGGTGTCAGTCTGGTGTCAGCCTCTCCTCGTGACGGTGTCAGTCTGGTGTCAGCCTCGCTAGTGACGGTTTCAGTCTGGTGTCAGCCTCTCCTCGTGACGGGGTCGGTCTGGTGTCAGCCTCTCCTCGTGACGGGGTCGGTCTGGTGTCAGCCTCGCTAGTGACGGTTTCAGTCTGGTGTCAGCCTCGCCTCGTGACGGTGTCGGTCTGGTGTCATGCTCGCTAGTGACGGTGTCGGTCTGGTGTCATCCTCGCCTCGTGACGGGGTCGGTCTGGTGTCAGCCTCTCCTCGTGACGGTGTCGGTCTGGTGTCAGCCTCTCCTCGTGACGGAGTCGGTCTGGTGTCAGCCTCGCTAGTGACGGGGTCGGTCTGGTGTCAGCCTCTCCTCGTGACGGTGTCGGTCTGGTGTCAGCCTCTCCTCGTGACGGTGTCGGTCTGGTGTCAGCCTCTCCTCGTGACGGGGTCGGTCTGGTGTCTGCCTCGCTAGTGACGGGGTCGGTCTGGTGTCAGCCTCTCCTCGTGACGGGGTCCGTCTGGTGTCAGCCTCTCCTCGTGACGGGGTCCGTCTGGTGTCAGCCTCTCCTCGTGACGGGGTCGGTCTGGTGTCAGCCTCTCCTCGTGACGGGGTCGGTCTGGTGTCAGCCTCGCCTCGTGACGGTGTCGGTCTGGTGTCAGCCTCGCTAGTGAAGGTGTCGGACTGGTGTCAGCCTCTCCTCGTGACGGGGTCGGTCTGGTGTCAGCCTCTCCTCGTGACGGGGGTCGGTCTGGTGTCATCCTCGCTAGTGACGGTGTCGGTCTGGTGTCATCCTCGCCTCGTGACGGTGTCGGTCTGGTGTCATCCTCGCTAGTGACGGTGTCGGTCTGGTGTCAGCCTCTCCTCGTGACGGGGTCGGTTTGGTGTCAGCCTCTCCTCGTGACGGGGGTCGGTCTGGTGTCAGCCTCGCTAGTGACGGTTTCGGTCTGGTGTCAGCCTCTCCTCGTGACGGTGTCGATCTGGTGTCATCCTCGCTAGTGACGGTGTCGGTCTGGTGTCATCCTCGCCTCGTGACGGGGTCGGTCTGGTGTCAGCCTCGCTAGTGACGGGGTCAGTCTGGTGTCAGCCTCTCCTCGTGACGGTGTCGGTCTGGTGTCAGCCTCGCTAGTGACGGTGTCAGTCTGGTGTTAGCCTCGCTAGTGACGGTTTCAGTCTGGTGTCAGCCTCTCCTCGTGACGGTGTCAGTCTGGTGTCAGCCTCTCCTCGTGACGGTGTCAGTCTGGTGTCAGCCTCTCCTCGTGACGGTGTCAGTCTGGTGTCAGCCTCGCTAGTGATGGTATCAGTCTCATGTCAGCCTCTCCTCGTGACGGTGTCAGTCTGGTGTCAGCCTCTCCTCGTGACGGTGTCAGTCTGGTGTCAGCCTCTCCTCGTGACGGTGTCAGTCTGGTGTCAGCCTCGCTAGTGACGGTATCAGTCTCATGTCAGCCTCGCCTCGTGACGGTGTCGGTCTGGTGTCAGCCTCGCTAGTGACGGGGTCGGTCTGGTGTCAGCCTCGCTAGTGACGGGGTCGGTCTGGTGTCAGCCTCGCCTCGTGACGGTGTCGGTCTGGTGTCAGCCTCGCCTCGTGACGGGGTCGGTCTGGTGTCAGCCTCGCCTCGTGACGGTGTCGGTCTGGTGTCATCCTCGCTAGTGACGGTGTCGGTCTGGTGTCATCCTCTCCTCGTGACGGGGTCGGTCTGGTGTCAGCTACGCTAGTGACGGGGTCGGTCTGGTGTCAGCCTCTCCTCGTGACGGTGTCGGTCTGGTGTCAGCCTCTCCTCGTGACGGTGTCGGTCTGGTGTCAGCCTCTCCTCGTGACGGGGTCGGTCTGGTGTCAGCCTCTCCTCGTGACGGGGTCGGTCTGGTGTCAGCCTCGCTAGTGACGGTTTCAGTCTGGTGTCAGCCTCTCCTCGTGACGGTGTCAGTCTGGTGTCAGCCTCTCCTCGTGACGGGGTCGGTCTGGTGTCAGCCTCTCCTCGTGACGGGGTCGGTCTGGTGTCAGCCTCGCTAGTGACGGTTTCAGTCTGGTGTCAGCCTCTCCTCGTGACGGTGTCAGTGTGGTGTCTGCCTCGCTAGGGACGGGGTCGGTCTGGTGTCAGCCTCTCCTCGTGACGGTGTCGGTCTGGTGTCAGCCTCTCCTCGTGACGGGGTCCGTCTGGTGTCAGCCTCTCCTCGTGACGGGGTCGGTCTGGTGTCAGCCTCTCCTCGTGACGGGGGTCGGTCTGGTGTCATCCTCGCTAGTGACGGTGTCGGTCTGGTGTCATCCTCGCCTCGTGACGGTGTCGGTCTGGTGTCATCCTCGCTAGTGACGGTGTCGGTCTGGTGTCAGCCTCTCCTCGTGACGGTGTCGGTCTGGTGTCATCCTCTCCTCGTGACGGGGTCGGTCTGGTGTCAGCCTCTCCTCGTGACGGGGTCGGTCTGGTGTCAGCCTCGCTAGTGACGGTTTCAGTCTGGTGTCAGCCTCGCCTCGTGACGGTGTCGGTCTGGTGTTATGCTCGATAGTGACGGTGTCGGTCTGTTGTCATCCTCGCCTCGTGACGGGGTCGGTCTGGTGTCAGCCTCTCCTCGTGACGGGGTCGGTCTGGTGTCAGCCTCGCTAGTGACGGTTTCAGACTGGTGTCAGCCTCGCCTCGTGACGGTGTCGGTCTGGTGTTATGCTCGCTAGTGACGGTGTCGGTCTGTTGTCATCCTCGCCTCGTGACGGGGTCGGTCTGGTGTCAGCCTCTCCTTGTGACGGTGTCGGTCTGGTGTCAGCCTCTCCTCTTGACGGGGTCGGTCTGGTGTCAGCCTCTCCTCGTGACGGGGTCGGTCTGGTGTCAGCGTCGCTAGTGACGGTTTCGGTCTGGTGTCAGCCTCTCCTCGTGACGGTGTCGGTCTGGTGTCAGCCTCGCTAGTGACGGTGTCAGTATGGTGTCAGCCTCGCTAGTGACGGTTTCAGTCTGGTGTCAGCCTCTCCTCGTGACGGTGTCAGTCTGGTGTCAGCCTCGCTAGTGACGGTTTCAGTCTGGTGTCAGCCTCTCCTCGTGACGGTGTCGGTCTGGTGTCAGCCTCTCCTCGTGACAGTGTCAGTCTGGTGTCAGCCTCGCTAGTGACGGTTTCAGTCTGGTGTCAGCCTCTCCTCGTGACGGTGTCGGTCTGGTGTCAGCCTCGCTAGTGACGGGGTCGGTCTGGTGTCAGCCTCGCTAGTGACGGTGTCGGTCTGGTGTCAGCCTAGCCTCGTGACGGGGTCGGTCTGGTGTCAGCCTCGCCTCTTGACGGTGTCGGTCTGGTGTCAGCCTCGCCTCGTGACGGTGTCGGTCTGGTGTCAGCCTCGCCTCGTGACCGTGTCGGTCTGGTGTCAGCCTCTCCTCGTGACGGTGTCGGTCTGGTGTCAGCCTCTCCTCGTGACGGTGTCGGTCTGGTGTCAGCCTCTCCTCGTGACGGGGTCCGTCTGGTGTCAGCCTCTCCTCGTGACGGGGTCGGTCTGGTGTCAGCCTCTCCTCGTGACGGTGTCGGTCTGGTGTCAGCCTCTCCTCGTGACGGGGGTCGGTCTGGTGTCATCCTCGCTAGTGACGGTGTCGGTCTGGTGTCATCCTCGCTAGTGACGGTGTCGGTCTGGTGTCAGCCTCTCCTCGTGACGGGGTCGGTTTGGTGTCAGCCTCTCCTCGTGACGGGGGTCGGTCTGGTGTCAGCCTCGCTAGTGACGGTTTCGGTCTGGTGTCAGCCTCTCCTCGTGACGGTGTCGGTCTGGTGTCATCCTCGCTAGTGAAGGTGTCGGTCTGGGGTCATCCTCGCCTCGTGACGGGGTCGGTCTGGTGTCAGCCTCTCCTCGTGACGGTGTCGGTCTGGTGTTATGCTCGCTAGTGACGGTGTCGGTCTGTTGTCATCCTCGCCTCGTGACGGGGTCGGTCTGGTGTCAGCCTCTCCTCGTGACGGTGTCGGTCTGGTGTCAGCCTCTCCTCGTGACGGGGTCGGTCTGGTGTCAGCCTCTCCTCGTGACGGGGGTCGGTCTGGTGTCAGCCTCGCTAGTGACGGTTTCGGTCTGGTGTCAGCCTCTCCTCGTGACGGTGTCGGTCTGGTGTCAGCCTCGCTAGTGACGGTGTCAGTCTGGTGTCAGCCTCGCTAGTGACGGTTTCAGTCTGGTGTCAGCCTCTCCTCGTGACGGTGTCAGTCTGGTGTCAGCCTCTCCTCGTGACGGGGTCCGTCTGGTGTCAGCCTCTCCTCGTGACGGGGTCCGTCTGGTGTCAGCCTCTCCTCGTGACGGGGTCGGTCTGGTGTCAGCTTCGCCTCGTGACGGTGTCGGTCTGGTGTCAGCCTCGCTAGTGACGGTTTCAGTCTGGTGTCAGCCTCTCCTCGTGACGGTGTCGGTCTGGTGTCAGCCTCGCCTCGTGACGGTGTCGGTCTGGTGTCAGCCTCGCCTCGTGACGGTGTCGGTCTGGTGTCATGCTCGCTAGTGACGGTGTCGGTCTGGTGTCATCCTCGCCTCGTGACGGGGTCGGTCTGGTGTCAGCCTCTCCTCGTGACGGTGTCGGTCTGGTGTCAGCCTCTCCTCGTGACGGGGTCGGTCTGGTGTCAGCCTCTCCTCGTGACGGGGGTCGGTCTGGTGTCAGCCTCGCTAGTGACGGTTTCGGTCTGGTGTCAGCCTCTCCTCGTGACGGTGTCGGTCTGGTGTCAGCCTCGCTAGTGACGGTGTCAGTCTGGTGTCAGCCTCGCTAGTGACGGTTTCAGTCTGGTGTCAGCCTCTCCTTGTGACGGTGTCGGTCTGGTGTCAGCCTCGCCTCGTGACGGTGTCGGTCTGGTGTCAGCCTCGCCTCGTGACGGTGTCGGTCTGGTGTCATGCTCGCTAGTGACGGTGTCGGTCTGGTGTCATCCTCACCTCGTGACGGGGTCGGTCTGGTGTCAGCCTCTCCTCGTGACGGTGTCGGTCTGGTGTCAGCCTCTCCTCGTGACGGGGTCGGTCTGGTGTCATCCTCGCTAGTGACGGTGTCGGTCTGGTGTCATCCTCGCCTCGTGACGGTGTCGGTCTGGTGTCATCCTCGCTAGTGACGGTGTCGGTCTGGTGTCATCCTCTCCTCGTGACGGGGTTGGTCTGGTGTCAGCCTCTCCTCGTGACGGTGTCGGTCTGGTGTCATCCTCGCTAGTGACGGTGTCGGTCTGGTGTCAGCCTCGCTAGTGACGGGGTCGGTCTGGTGTCAGCCTCTCCTCGTGACGGGGTCGGTCTGGTGTCAGCCTCTCCTTGTGACGGGGGTCGGTCTGGTGTCAGCCTCGCTAGTGACGGTTTCGGTCTGGTGTCAGCCTCTCCTTGTGACGGTGTCGGTCTGGTGTCAGCCTCGCTAGTGACGGTGTCAGTCTGGTGTCAGCCTCGCTAGTGACGGTTTCAGTCTGGTGTCAGCCTCTCCTCGTGACGGTGTCAGTCTGGTGTCTGCCTCGCTAGTGACGGGGTCGGTCTGGTGTAAGCCTCGCCTCGTGACGGTGTCGTTCTGGTGTCAGCCTCGCCTCGTGACGGTGTCGGTCTGGTGTCATCCTCGCTAGTGACGGTGTCGGTCTGGTGTCATCCTCTCCTCGTGACGGTGTCGGTCTGGTGTCAGCCTCGCTAGTGACGGTGTCGGTCTGGTGTCAGCCTCGCTAGTGACGGTGTCGGTCTGGTGTCAGCCTCTCCTCGTGACGGTGTCGGTCTGGTGTCAGCCTCTCCTCGTGACGGTGTCGGTCTGGTGTCAGCCTCTCCTCGTGACGGTGTAGGTCTGGTGTCAGCCTCTCCTCGTGACGGGGTCGGTCTGGTGTCAGCCTCTCCTCGTGACGGGGTCGGTCTGGTGTCAGCCTCGCTAGTGACGGTTTCAGTCTGGTGTCAGCCTCTCCTCGTGACGGTGTCAGTCTGGTGTCTGCCTCGCTAGTGACGGGGTCGGACTGGTGTCAGCCTCGCCTCGTGACGGTGTCGGTCTGGTGTCAGCCTCGCCTCGTGACGGTGTCGGTCTGGTGTCATCCTCGCTAGTGACGGTGTCGGTCTGGTGTCAGCCTCGCTAGTGACGGGGTCGGTCTGGTGTCAGCCTCGCTAGTGACGGTGTCGGTCTGGTGTCAGCCTCGCCTCGTGACGGTGTCGGTCTGGTGTCAGCCTCGCCTCGTGACGGTGTCGGTCTGGTGTCAGCCTCGCCTCGTGACGGTGTCGGTCTGGTGTCAGCCTCGCCTCGTGACGGTGTCGGTCTGGTGTCAGCCTCTCCTCGTGACGGTGTCGGTCTGGTGTCAGCCTCGCTAGTGACGGTTTCAGTCTGGTGTCAGCCTCGCCTCGTGACGGTGTCGGTCTGGTGTCATGCTCGCTAGTGACGGTGTCGGTCTGGTGTCATCCTCGCCTCGTGACGGGGTCGGTCTGGTGTCAGCCTCTCCTCGTGACGGTGTCGGTCTGGTGTCAGCCTCTCCTCGTGACGGTGTCAGTTTGGTGTCAGCCTCGCTAGTGACGGTTTCAGTCTGGTGTCAGCCTCTCCTCGTGACGGTGTTAGTCTGGTGTCAGCCTCGCTAATGACGGGGTCGGTCTGGTGTCAGCATCGCCTCGTGACGGTGTCAGTCTGGTGTCTGCCTCGCTAGTGACGGGGTCGGTCTGGTGTCAGCCTCGCCTCGTAACGGTGTCGGTCTGGTGTCATCCTCGCCTCGTGACGGTGTCGGTCTGGTGTCATCCTCGCTAGTGACGGTGTCGGTCTGGTGTCAGCCTCTCCTCGTGACGGGGTCCGTCTGGTGTCAGCCTCTCCTCGTGACGGGGTCGGTCTGGTGTCATCCTCGCTAGTGACGGTGTCGGTCTGGTGTCATCCTCGCCTCGTGACGGTGTCGGTCTGGTGTCATCCTCGCTAGTGACGGTGTCGGTCTGGTGTCAGCCTCTCCTCGTGACGGTGTCGGTCTGGTGTCATCCTCGCTAGTGACGGTGTCGGTCTGGTGTCAGCCTCTCCTCGTGACGGGGTCGGTTTGGTGTCAGCCTCTCCTCGTGACGGGGGTCGGTCTGGTGTCAGCCTCGCTAGTGACGGTTTCGGTCTGGTGTCAGCCTCTCCTCGTGACGGTGTCGGTCTGGTGTCATCCTCGCTAGTGACGGTGTCGGTCTGGGGTCATCCTCGCCTCGTGACGGGGTCGGTCTGGTGTCAGCCTCGCCTCGTGACGGTGTTGGTCTGGTGTCAGCCTCGCCTCGTGACGGTGTCGGTCTGGTGTCAGCCTCGCCTCGTGACGGGGTCGGTCTGGTGTCAGCCTCGCTAGTGACGGTGTCGGTCTGGTGTCAGCCTCTCCTCGTGACGGGGTCCGTCTGGTGTCAGCCTCTCTTCGTGACGGGGTCGGTCTGGTGTCAGCCTCTCCTCGTGACGGGGTCAGTCTGGTGTCAGCCTCTCCTCGTGACGGTGTCGGTCTGGTGTCAGCCTCTCCTCGTGACGGGGTCCGTCTGGTGTCAGCCTCTCCTCGTGACGGGGTCGGTCTGGTGTCAGCCTCGCTAGTGACGGTTTCAGTCTGGTGTCAGCCTCTCCTCGTGACGGTGTCAGTCTGGTGTCAGCCTCGCTAGTGACGGTTTCAGTCTGGTGTCAGCCTCTCCTCGTGACGGTGTCCGTCTGGTGTCAGCCTCTCCTCGTGACGGTGTCGGTCTGGTGTCAGCCTCTCCTCGTGACGGTGTCAGTTTGGTGTCAGCCTCGCTAGTGACGGTTTCAGTCTGGTGTCAGCCTCTCCTCGTGACGGTGTTAGTCTGGTGTCAGCCTCGCTAATGACGGGGTCGGTCTGGTGTCAGCCTCGCCTAGTGACGGGGTCGGTCTGGTGTCAGCCTCGCTAGTGACGGGGTCGGTCCGGTGTCAGCCTCGCCTCGTGACGGTGTCGGTCTGGTGTCAGCCTCGCCTCGTGACGGTGTCGGTCTGGTGTCAGCCTCGCCTCGTGACGGTTTCGGTCTGGTGTCAGCCTCGCCTCGTGACGGTGTCGGTCTGGTGTCAGCCTCGCCTCGTGACGGTGTCGGTCTGGTGTCATCCTCGCTAGTGACGGTGTCGGTCTGGTGTCATCCTCGCCTCGTGACGGGGTCGGTCTGGTGTCAGCCTCGCTAGTGACGGTTTCAGTCTGGTGTCAGCCTCTCCTCGTGACAGTGTCAGTCTGGTGTCTGCCTCGCTAGTGACGGGGTCGGTCTGGTGTCAGCCTCGCCTCGTGACGGTGTCGGTCTGGTGTCAGCCTGGCTACTGACGGTTTCAGTCTGGTGTCATCCTCGCTAGTGACGGTGTCGGTCTGGTGTCATCCTCGCCTCGTGACGGGGTCGGTCTGGTGTCAGCCTCGCTAGTGACGGGGTCGGTCTGGTGTTAGCCTCTCCTCGTGACGGTGTCGGTCTGGTGTCAGCCTCTCCTCGTGACGTGGTCCGTCTGGTGTCAGCCTCTCCTCGTGACGGGGTCGGTCTGGTGTCAGCCTCTCCTCGTGACGGTGTCGGTCTGGTGTCAGCCTCGCTAGTGACGGTGTCAGTCTGGTGTCAGCCTCGCTAGTGACGGTTTCAGTCTGGTGTCAGCCTCTCCTCGTGACGGTGTCAGTCTGGTGTCAGCCTCTCCTCGTGACGGTGTCAGTCTGGTGTCAGCCTCGCTAGTGACGGTTTCAGTCTGGTGTCAGCCTCTCCTCGTGACGGTGTCGGTCTGGTGTCAGCCTCGCTAGTGACGGGGTCGGTCTGGTGTCAGCCTCGCTAGTGACGGGGTCGGTCTGGTGTCAGCCTCTCCTCGTGACGGGGTCGGTCTGGTGTCAGCCTCTCCTCGTGACGGGGGTCGGTCTGGTGTCAGCCTCGCTAGTGACGGTTTCGGTCTGGTGTCAGCCTCTCCTTGTGACGGTGTCGGTCTGGTGTCAGCCTCGCTAGTGACGGTGTCAGTCTGGTGTCAGCCTCGCTAGTGACGGTTTCAGTCTGGTGTCAGCCTCTCCTCGTGACGGTGTCAGTCTGGTGTCTGCCTCGCTAGTGACGGGGTCGGTCTGGTGTCAGCCTCTCCTCGTGACGGTGTCGGTCTGGTGTCAGCCTCTCCTCGTGACGGTGTCGGTCTGGTGTCAGCCTCTCCTCGTGACGGTGTCGGTCTGGTGTCAGCCTCTCCTCGTGACGGTGTCAGTCTGGTGTCTGCCTCTCCTCGTGACGGTGTCAGTCTGGTGTCAGCCTCTCCTCGTGACGGTGTCAGTCTGGTGTCAGCCTCGCTAGTGATGGTTTCAGTCTGGTGTCAGCCTCTCCTCGTGACGGTGTCGGTCTGGTGTCAGCCTCGCTAGTGACGGGGTCGGTCTGGTGTCAGCCTCGCTAGTGACGGGGTCGGTCTGGTGTCAGCCTCTCCTCGTGACGGGGTCGGTCTGGTGTCAGCCTCTCCTCGTGACGGGGGTCGGTCTGGTGTCAGCCTCGCTAGTGACGGTTTCGGTCTGGTGTCAGCCTCTCCTTGTGACGGTGTCGGTCTGGTGTCAGCCTCGCTAGTGACGGTGTCAGTCTGGTGTCAGCCTCGCTAGTGACGGTTTCAGTCTGGTGTCAGCCTCTCCTCGTGACGGTGTCAGTCTGGTGTCTGCCTCGCTAGTGACGGGGTCGGTCTGGTGTCAGCCTCGCCTCGTGACGGTGTCGGTCTGGTGTCAGCCTCTCCTCGTGACGGGGTCCGTCTGGTGTCAGCCTCTCCTCGTGACGGGGTCGGTCTGGTGTCAGCCTCTCCTCGTGAAGGGGTCGGTCTGGTGTCAGCCTCGCCTCGTGACGGTGTCGGTCTGGTGTCAGCCTCGCTAGTGACGGTGTCGGTCTGGTGTCAGCCTCTCCTCGTGACGGGGTCGGTCTGGTGTCAGCCTCGCCTCGTGACGGTGTCGGTCTGGTGTCAGCCTCGCTAGTGACGGTGTCGGTCTGGTGTCAGCCTCTCCTCGTGACGGGGTCGGTCTGGTGTCAGCCTCTCCTCGTGACGGGGGTCGGTCTGGTGTCATCCTCGCTAGTGACGGTGTCGGTCTGGTGTCATCCTCGCCTCGTGACGGTGTCGGTCTGGTGTCATCCTCGCTAGTGACGGTGTCGGTCTGGGGTCATCCTCGCCTCGTGACGGGGTCGGTCTGGTGTCAGCCTCGCCTCGTGACGGTGTCGGTCTGGTGTCAGCCTCGCCTCGTGACGGTGTCGGTCTGGTGTCAGCCTCGCCTCGTGACGGTGTCAGTCTGGTGTCAGCCTCTCCTCGTGATGGTGTCGGTCTGGTGTCATCCTCTCCTCGTGACGGGGTCGGTCTGGTGTCATCCTCGCCTCGTGACGGGGTCGGTCTGGTGTCAGCCTCGCTAGTGACGGTTTCAGTCTGGTGTCAGCCTCTCCTCGTGACAGTGTCAGTCTGGTGTCAGCCTCGCTAGTGACGGTGTCAGTCTGGTGTTAGCCTCGCTAGTGACGGTTTCAGTCTGGTGTCAGCCTCTCCTCGTGACGGTGTCAGTCTGGTGTCAGCCTCTCCTCGTGACGGTGTCAGTCTGGTGTCAGCCTCGCTAGTGACGGTATCAGTCTGGTGTCAGCCTCGCCTCGTGACGGTGTCGGTCTGGTGTCAGCCTCGCTAGTGACGGGGTCGGTCTGGTGTCAGCCTCGCTAGTGACGGGGTCGGTCTGGTGTCAGCCTCGCCTCGTGACGGGGTCGGTCTGGTGTCAGCCTCGCTAGTGACGGTTTCAGTCTGGTGTCAGCCTCTCCTCGTGACGGTGTCAGTCTGGTGTCTGCCTCGCTAGTGACGGGGTCGGACTGGTGTCAGCCTCTCCTCATGACGGTGTCGGTCTGGTGTCAGCCTCTCCTCGTGACGGGGTCCGTCTGGTGTCAGCCTCTCCTCGTGACGGGGTCGGTCTGGTGTCAGCCTCTCCTCGTGACGGGGTCGGTCTGGTGTCAGCCTCGACTCGTGACGGTGTCGGTCTGGTGTCAGCCTCTCTAGTGACGGTGTCGGTCTGGTGTCAGCCTCTCCTCGTGACGGGGTCGGTCTGGTGTCAGCCTCTCCTCGTGACGGGGTCGGTCTGGTGTCAGCCTCTCCTCGTGACGGGGTCGGTCTGGTGTCATCCTCGCTAGTGACGGTGTCGGTCTGGTGTCATCCTCGCCTCGTGACGGTGTCGGTCTGGTGTCATCCTCGCTAGTGACGGTGTCGGTCTGGTGTCAGCCTCTCCTCGTGACGGGGTCGGTTTGGTGTCAGCCTCTCCTCGTGACGGGGGTCGGTCTGGTGTCAGCCTCGCTAGTGACGGTTTCGGTCTGGTGTCAGCCTCTCCTCGTGACGGTGTCGGTCTGTTGTCATCCTCGCTAGTGACGGTGTCGGTCTGGGGTCATCCTCGCCTCGTGACGGGGTCGGTCTGGTGTCAGCCTCGCCTCGTGACGGTGTCGGTCTGGTGTCAGCCTCGCCTCGTGACGGTGTCGGTCTGGTGTCAGCCTCGCCTCGTGACGGGGTCGGTCTGGTGTCAGCCTCGCCTCGTGACGGTGTCGGTCTGGTGTCAGCCTCGCTAGTGACGGTTTCAGTCTGGTGTCAGCCTCGCCTCGTGACGGTGTCGGTCTGGTGTCATGCTCGCTAGTGACGGTGTCTGTCTGGTGTCATCCTCGCCTCGTGACGGGGTCGGTCTGGTGTCAGCCTCTCCTCGTGATGGTGTCGGTCTGGTGTCAGCCTCTCCTCGTGACGGTGTCAGTTTGGTGTCAGCCTCGCTAGTGACGGTTTCAGTCTGGTGTCAGCCTCTCCTCGTGACGGTGTTAGTCTGGTGTCAGCCTCGCTAATGACGGGGTCGGTCTGGTGTCAGCCTCGCCTAGTGACGGGGTCGGTCTGGTGTCAGCCTCGCTAGTGACGGGGTCGGTCCGGTGTCAGCCTCGCCTCGTGACGGTGTCGGTCTGGTGTCAGCCTCGCCTCGTGACGGTGTCGGTCTGGTGTCAGCCTCGCCTCGTGACGGTTTCGGTCTGGTGTCAGCCTCGCCTCGTGACGGTGTCGGTCTGGTGTCAGCCTCGCCTCGTGACGGTGTCGGTCTGGTGTCATCCTCGCTAGTGACGGTGTCGGTCTGGTGTCATCCTCGCCTCGTGACGGGGTCGGTCTGGTGTCAGCCTCGCTAGTGACGGTTTCAGTCTGGTGTCAGCCTCTCCTCGTGACAGTGTCAGTCTGGTGTCTGCCTCGCTAGTGACGGGGTCGGTCTGGTGTCAGCCTCGCCTCGTAACGGTGTCGGTCTGGTGTCATCCTCGCCTCGTGACGGTGTCGGTCTGGTGTCATCCTCGCTAGTGACGGTGTCGGTCTGGTGTCAGCCTCTCCTCGTGACGGGGTCCGTCTGGTGTCAGCCTCTCTTCGTGACGGGGTCGGTCTGGTGTCAGCCTCTCCTCGTGACGGGGTCGGTCTGGTGTCAGCCTCGCCTCGTGACGGTGTCGGTCTGGTGTCAGCCTCGCTAGTGACGGTGTCGGTCTGGTGTCAGCCTCTCCTCGTGACGGGGTCGGTCTGGTGTCAGCCTCTCCTCGTGGCGGTGTCGGTCTGGTGTCAGCCTCTCCTCTTGACGGGGTCGGTCTGGTGTCAGCCTCTCCTCGTGACGGGGTCGGTCTGGTGTCAGCCTCGCCTCGTGACGGTGTCGGTCTGGTGTCAGCCTGGCTACTGACGGTTTCAGTCTGGTGTCAGCCTCGCCTCGTGACGGTGTCGGTCTGGTGTCATCCTCGCTAGTGACGGTGTCGGTCTGGTGTCATCCTCGCCTCGTGACGGGGTCGGTCTGGTGTCAGCCTCGCTAGTGACGGTTTCGGTCTGGTGTCAGCCTCTCCTTGTGACGGTGTCGGTCTGGTGTCAGCCTCGCTAGTGACGGTGTCAGTCTGGTGTCTGCCTCGCTAGTGACGGGGTCGGTCTGGTGTCAGCCTCGCCTCGTGACGGTGTCGTTCTGGTGTCAGCCTCGCCTCGTGACGGTGTCGGTCTGGTGTCATCCTCGCTAGTGACGGTGTCGGTCTAGTGTCATCCTCTCCTCGTGACGGTGTCGGTCTGGTGTCAGCCTCGCTAGTGACGGTGTCGGTCTGGTGTCAGCCTCTCCTCGTGACGGTGTCGGTCTGGTGTCAGCCTCTCCTCGTGACGGTGTCGGTCTGGTGTCAGCCTCTCCTCGTGACGGTGTCGGTCTGGTGTCAGCCTCTCCTCGTGACGGTGTCAGTCTGGTGTCAGCCTCTCCTCGTGACGGTGTCAGTCTGGTGTCAGCCTCTCCTCGTGACGGTGTCAGTCTGGTGTCAGCCTCGCTAGTGACGGTTTCAGTCTGGTGTCAGCCTCTCCTCGTGACTGTGTCGGTCTGGTGTCAGCCTCGCTAGTGACGGGGTCGGTCTGGTGTCAGCCTCGCTAGTGACGGGGTCGGTCTGGTGTCAGCCTCTCCTCGTGACGGGGTCGGTCTGGTGTCAGCCTCTCCTCGTGACGGGGGTCGGTCTGGTGTCAGCCTCGCTAGTGACGGTTTCGGTCTGGTGTCAGCCTCTCCTTGTGACGGTGTCGGTCTGGTGTCAGCCTCGCTAGTGACGGTGTCAGTCTGGTGTCAGCCTCGCTAGTGACGGTTTCAGTCTGGTGTCAGCCTCTCCTCGTGACGGTGTCAGTCTGGTGTCTGCCTCGCTAGTGACGGGGTCGGTCTGGTGTCAGCCTCGCCTCGTGACGGTGTCGGTCTGGTGTCAGCCTCTCCTCGTGACGGGGTCCGTCTGGTGTCAGCCTCTCCTCGTGACGGGGTCGGTCTGGTGTCAGCCTCTCCTCGTGACGGGGTCGGTCTGGTGTCAGCCTCGCCTCGTGACGGTGTCGGTCTGGTGTCAGCCTCGCTAGTGACGGTGTCGGTCTGGTGTCAGCCTCTCCTCGTGACGGGGTCGGTCTGGTGTCAGCCTCGCCTCGTGACGGTGTCGGTCTGGTGTCAGCCTCGCTAGTGACGGTGTCGGTCTGGTGTCAGCCTCTCCTCGTGACGGGGTCGGTCTGGTGTCAGCCTCTCCTCGTGACGGGGGTCGGTCTGGTGTCATCCTCGCTAGTGACGGTGTCGGTCTGGTGTCATCCTCGCCTCGTGACGGTGTCGGTCTGGTGTCATCCTCGCTAGTGACGGTGTCGGTCTGGTGTCAGCCTCTCCTCGTGACGGGGTCGGTTTGGTGTCAGCCTCTCCTCGTGACGGGGGTCGGTCTGGTGTCAGCCTCGCTAGTGACGGTTTCGGTCTGGTGTCAGCCTCTCCTCGTGACGGTGTCGGTCTGGTGTCATCCTCGCTAGTGACGGTGTCGGTCTGGGGTCATCCTCGCCTCGTGACGGGGTCGGTCTGGTGTCAGCCTCGCCTCGTGACGGTGTCGGTCTGGTGTCAGCCTCGCCTCGTGACGGTGTCGGTCTGGTGTCAGCCTCGCCTCGTGACGGGGTCGGTCTGGTGTCAGCCTCGCTAGTGACGGTGTCGGTCTGGTGTCAGCCTCGCCTCGTGACGGTGTCGGTCTGGTGTCAGCCTCGCCTCGTGACGGTGTCGGTCTGGTGTCAGCCTCGCCTCGTGACGGTGTCGGTCTGGTGTCAGCCTCTCCTCGTGACGGTGTCGGTCTGGTGTCAGCCTCGCTAGTGACGGTTTCAGTCTGGTGTCAGCCTCGCCTCGTGACGGTGTCGGTCTGGTGTCATGCTCGCTAGTGACGGTGTCGGTCTGGTGTCATCCTCGCCTCGTGACGGGGTCGGTCTGGTGTCAGCCTCTCCTCGTGACGGTGTCGGTCTGGTGTCAGCCTCTCCTCGTGACGGTGTCAGTTTGGTGTCAGCCTCGCTAGTGACGGTTTCAGTCTGGTGTCAGCCTCTCCTCGTGACGGTGTTAGTCTGGTGTCAGCCTCGCTAATGACGGGGTCGGTCTGGTGTCAGCCTCGCCTAGTGACGGGGTCGGTCTGGTGTCAGCCTCGCTAGTGACGGGGTCGGTCCGGTGTCAGCCTCGCCTCGTGACGGTGTCGGTCTGGTGTCAGCCTCGCCTCGTGACGGTGTCTTTCTGGTGTCAGCCTCGCCTCGTGACGGTTTCGGTCTGGTGTCAGCCTCGCCTCGTGACGGTGTCGGTCTGGTGTCAGCCTCGCCTCGTGACGGTGTCGGTCTGGTGTCATCCTCGCTAGTGATGGTGTCGGTCTGGTGTCATCCTCGCCTCGTGACGGGGTCGGTCTGGTGTCAGCCTCGCTTGTGACGGTTTCAGTCTGGTGTCAGCCTCTCCTCGTGACAGTGTCAGTCTGGTGTCTGCCTCGCTAGTGACGGGGTCGGTCTGGTGTCAGCCTCGCCTCGTAACGGTGTCGGTCTGGTGTCATCCTCGCCTCGTGACGGTGTCGGTCTGGTGTCATCCTCGCTAGTGACGGTGTCGGTCTGGTGTCAGCCTCTCCTCGTGACGGGGTCCGTCTGGTGTCAGCCTCTCTTCGTGACGGGGTCGGTCTGGTGTCAGCCTCTCCTCGTGACGGGGGTCGGTCTGGTGTCATCCTCGCTAGTGACGGTGTCGGTCTGGTGTCATCCTCGCCTCGTGACGGTGTCGGTCTGGTGTCATCCTCGCTAGTGACGGTGTCGGTCTGGTGTCAGCCTCTCCTCGTGACGGGGTCGGTTTGGTGTCAGCCTCGCCTCGTGACGTGTCGGTCTGGTGTCATCCTCGCTAGTGACGGTGTCGGTCTGGTGTCAGCCTCTCCTCGTGACGGGGTCGGTTTGGTGTCAGCCTCTCCTCGTGACGGGGGTCGGTCTGGTGTCAGCCTCGCTAGTGACGGTTTCGGTCTGGTGTCAGCCTCTCCTCGTGACGGTGTCGGTCTGGTGTCATCCTCGCTAGTGACGGTGTCGGTCTGGGGTCATCCTCGCCTCGTGACGGGGTCGGTCTGGTGTCAGCCTCGCCTCGTGACGGTGTCTGTCTGGTGTCAGCCTCGCCTCGTGACGGTGTCGGTCTGGTGTCAGCCTCGCCTCGTGACGGTGTCGGTCTGGTGTCAGCCTCTCCTCGTGATGGTGTCGGTCTGGTGTCATCCTCTCCTCGTGACGGGGTCGGTCTGGTGTCAGCCTCTCCTCGTGACGGTGTCGGTCTGGTGTCAGCCTCGCTAGTGACGGTTTCAGTCTGGTGTCAGCCTCTCCTCGTGACGGTGTCAGTCTGGTGTCAGCCTCTCCTCGTGATGGTGTCGGTCTGGTGTCATCCTCTCCTCGTGACGGGGTCGGTCTGGTGTCAGCCTCTCCTCGTGACGGGGTCGGTCTGGTGTCAGCCTCGCTAGTGACGGTTTCAGTCTGGTGTCAGCCTCTCCTCGTGACGGTGTCAGTCTGGTGTCAGCCTCGCTAGTGACGGTGTCAGTCTGGTGTCAGCCTCGCTAGTGACGGTGTCAGTCTGGTGTCAGCCTCTCCTCGTGACGGTGTCAGTCTGGTGTCAGCCTCTCCTCGTGACGGTGTCAGTCTGGTGTCAGCCTCGCTAGTGACGGTTTCAGTCTGGTGTCAGCCTCTCCTCGTGACGGTGTCCGTCTGGTGTCAGCCTCTCCTCGTGACGGTGTCCGTCTGGTGTCAGCCTCGCTAGTGACGGGGTCGGTCTGGTGTCAGCCTCGCTAGTGACGGGGTCGGTCTGGTGTCAGCCTCGCCTCGTGACGGTGTCGGTCTGGTGTCAGCCTCGCCTCGTGACGGTGTCGGTCTGGTGTCATCCTCGCTAGTGACGGTGTCGGTCTGGTGTCATCCTCGCCTCGTGACGGGTCGGTCTGGTGTCAGCCTCGCTAGTGACGGAGTCGGTCTGGTGTCAGCCTCTCCTCGTGACGGTGTCGGTCTGGTGTCAGCCTCTCCTCGTGACGGTGTCGGTCTGGTGTCAGCCTCTCCTCGTGACAGGGTCCGTCTGGTGTCAGCCTCGCTAGTGACGGTTTCGGTCTGGTGTCAGGCTCTCCTCGTGACGGTGTCAGTCTGGTGTCAGCCTCGCTAGTGACAGTGTCAGTCTGGTGTCAGCCTCGCTAGTGACGGTGTCAGTCTGGTGTCAGCCTCTCCTCGTGACGGTGTCAGTCTGGTGTCAGCCTCTCCTCGTGACGGTGTCAGTCTGGTGTCAGCCTCGCTAGTGACGGTTTCAGTCTGGTGTCAGCCTCTCCTCGTGACGGTGTCCGTCTGGTGTCAGCCTCTCCTCGTGACGGTGTCAGTCTGGTGTCAGCCTCGCTAGTGACGGGGTCGGTCTGGTGTCAGCCTCTCCTCGTGACGGGGTCGGTCTGGTGTCAGCCTCTCCTCGTGACGGGGTCCGTCTGGTGTCAGCCTCTCCTCGTGACGGGGTCGGTCTGGTGTCAGCCTCTCCTCGTGACGTGGTCGGTCTGGTGTCAGCCTCGCTAGTGACGGTTTCAGTCTGGTGTCAGCCTCTCCTCGTGACGGTGTCAGTCTGGTGTCAGCCTCGCTAGTGACGGTGTCAGTCTGGTGTCAGCCTCGCTAGTGACGGTGTTAGTCTGGTGTCAGCCTCTCCTCGTGACGGTGTCGGTCTGGTGTCATCCTCGCTAGTGACGGTGTCGGTCTCGTGTCATCCTCGCCTCGTGACGGGGTCGGTCTGGTGTCAGCCACGCTAGTGACGGGGTCGGTCTGGTGTCAGCCTCTCCTCGTGACGGTGTCGGTCTGGTGTCAGCCTCTCCTCGTGACGGTGTCGGTCTGGTGTCAGCCTCTCCTCGTGACGGGGTCCGTCTGGTGTCAGCCTCTCCTCGTGACGGGGTCGGTCTGGTGTCAGCCTCTCCTCGTGACGGGGGTCGGTCTGGTGTCATCCTCGCTAGTGACGGTGTCGGTCTGGTGTCATCCTCGCCTCGTGACGGGGTCGGTCTGGTGTCAGCCACGCTAGTGACGGTTTCAGTCTGGTGTCAGCCTCTCCTCGTGACGGTGTCAGTCTGGTGTCTGCCTCGCTAGTGACGGGGTCGGTCTGGTGTCAGCCTCTCCTCGTGACGGTGTTGGTCTGGTGTCAGCCTCTCCTCGTGACGGGGTCCGTCTGGTGTCAGCCTCTCCTCGTGACGGTGTCAGTCTGGTGTCAGCCTCGCTAGTGACGGGGTCGGTCTGGTGTCAGCCTCTCCTCGTGACGGGGTCGGTCTGGTGTCAGCCTCTCCTCGTGACGGTGTCAGTCTGGTGTCTGCCTCGCTAGTGACGGGGTCGGTCTGGTGTCAGCCTCGCCTCGTGACGGTGTCGGTCTGGTGTCAGCCTCGCTAGTGAGGGTGTCGGTCTGGTGTCAGCCTCTCCTCGTGACGGGGTCGGTCTGGTGTCAGCCTCTCCTCGTGACAGGGGTCGGTCTGGTGTCATCCTCGCTAGTGACGGTGTCGGTCTGGTGTCAGCCTCTCCTCGTGACGGGGTCGGTTTGGTGTCAGCCTCTCCTCGTGACGGGGGTCGGTCTGGTGTCAGCCTCGCTAGTGACGGTTTCGGTCTGGTGTCAGCCTCTCCTCGTGACGGTGTCGGTCTGGTGTCATCCTCGCTAGTGACGGTGTCGGTCTGGGGTCATCCTCGCCTCGTGACGGGGTCGGTCTGGTGTCAGCCACGCTAGTGACGGTTTCAGTCTGGTGTCAGCCTCTCCTCGTGACGGTGTCAGTCTGGTGTCTGCCTCGCTAGTGACGGGGTCGGTCTGGTGTCAGCCTCTCCTCGTGACGGTGTTGGTCTGGTGTCAGCCTCTCCTCGTGACGGGGTCCGTCTGGTGTCAGCCTCTCCTCGTGACGGGGTCGGTCTGGTGTCAGCCTCTCCTCGTGACGGGGTCGGTCTGGTGTCAGCCTCTCCTCGTGACGGGGTCGGTCTGGTGTCAGCCTCTCCTCGTGACGGGGGTCGGTCTGGTGTCAGCCTCGCTAGTGACGGTTTCGGTCTGGTGTCAGCCTCTCCTCGTGACGGTGTCGGTCTGGTGTCATCCTCGCTAGTGAAGGTGTCGGTCTGGTGTCATCCTCGCTAGTGACGGTGTCGGTCTGGGGTCATCCTCGCCTCGTGACGGGGTCGGTCTGGTGTCAGCCTCGCCTCGTGACGGTGTCAGTCTGGTGTCTGCCTCGCTAGTGACGGGGTCGGTCTGGTGTCAGCCTCGCCTCGTGACGGTGTCGGTCTGGTGTCAGCCTCGCTAGTGAGGGTGTCGGTCTGGTGTCAGCCTCTCCTCGTGACGGGGTCGGTCTGGTGTCAGCCTCTCCTCGTGACAGGGGTCGGTCTGGTGTCATCCTCGCTAGTGACGGTGTCGGTCTGGTGTCAGCCTCTCCTCGTGACGGGGTCGGTTTGGTGTCAGCCTCTCCTCGTGACGGGGGTCGGTCTGGTGTCAGCCTCGCTAGTGACGGTTTCGGTCTGGTGTCAGCCTCTCCTCGTGACGGTGTCGGTCTGGTGTCATCCTCGCTAGTGACGGTGTCGGTCTGGGGTCATCCTCGCCTCGTGACGGGGTCGGTCTGGTGTCAGCCACGCTAGTGACGGTTTCAGTCTGGTGTCAGCCTCTCCTCGTGACGGTGTCAGTCTGGTGTCTGCCTCGCTAGTGACGGGGTCGGTCTGGTGTCAGCCTCTCCTCGTGACGGTGTTGGTCTGGTGTCAGCCTCTCCTCGTGACGGGGTCCGTCTGGTGTCAGCCTCTCCTCGTGACGGGGTCGGTCTGGTGTCAGCCTCTCCTCGTGACGGGGTCGGTCTGGTGTCAGCCTCTCCTCGTGACGGGGTCGGTCTGGTGTCAGCCTCTCCTCGTGACGGGGGTCGGTCTGGTGTCAGCCTCGCTAGTGACGGTTTCGGTCTGGTGTCAGCCTCTCCTCGTGACGGTGTCGGTCTGGTGTCATCCTCGCTAGTGAAGGTGTCGGTCTGGTGTCATCCTCGCTAGTGACGGTGTCGGTCTGGGGTCATCCTCGCCTCGTGACGGGGTCGGTCTGGTGTCAGCCTCGCCTCGTGACGGTGTCGGTCTGGTGTCAGCCTCGCCTCGTGACGGTGTCGGTCTGGTGTCAGCCTCGCCTCGTGACGGTGTCGGTCTGGTGTCAGCCTCTCCTCGTGACGGTGTCGGTCTGGTGTCATCCTCTCCTCGTGACGGGGTCGGTCTGGTGTCAGCCTCTCCTCGTGACGGGGTCGGTCTGGTGTCAGCCTCGCTACTGACGGTTTCAGTCTGGTGTCAGCCTCGCCTCGTGACGGTGTCGGTCTGGTGTTATGCTCGCTAGTGACGGTGTCGGTCTGTTGTCATCCTCGCCTCGTGACGGGGTCGGTCTGGTGTCAGCCTCTCCTCGTGACGGTGTCGGTCTGGTGTCAGCCTCTCCTCGTGACGAGGTAGGTCTGGTGTCAGCCTCTCCTCGTGACGGTGTCGGTCTGGTGTCAGCCTCGCTAGTGACGGTGTCAGTCTGGTGTCAGCCTCGCCTCGTGACGGTGTCGGTCTGGTGTCAGCCTCGCCTCGTGACGGTGTCGGTCTGGTGTCAGCCTCTCCTCGTGACGGTGTCGGTCTGGTGTCATCCTCTCCTCGTGACGGGGTCGGTCTGGTGTCAGCCTCTCCTCGTGACGGGGTCGGTCTGGTGTCAGCCTCGCTACTGACGGTTTCAGTCGGGTGTCAGCCTCGCCTCGTGACGGTGTCGGTCTGGTGTTATGCTCGCTAGTGACGGTGTCGGTCTGTTGTCATCCTCGCCTCGTGACGGGGTCGGTCTGGTGTCAGCCTCTCCTCGTGACGGTGTCAGTCTGGTGTCAGCCTCGCTAGTGACGGTTTCAGTCTGGTGTCAGCCTCTCCTCGTGACGGTGTCGGTCTGGTGTCAGCCTCGCTAGTGACGGGGTCGGTCTGGTGTCAGCCTCGCCTCGTGACGGTGTCGGTCTGGTGTCAGCCTCGCCTCGTGACGGTGTCGGTCTGGTGTCAGCCTCGCCTCGTGACGGTGTCGGTCTGGTGTCATCCTCGCCTCGTGACGTTGTCGGTCTGGTGTCAGCCTCTTTTCGTGACGGTGTCGGTCTGGTGTCAGCCTCTCCTCGTGACGGGGTCGGTCTGGTGTCAGCCTCTCCTCGTGACGGGGTCGGTCTGGTGTCAGCCTCGCTAGTGACGGTTTCAGTCTGGTGTCAGCCTCGCCTCGTGACGGTGTCGGTCTGGTGTCATGCTCGCTAGTGACGGTGTCGGTCTGGTGTCATCCTCGCCTCGTGACGGGGTAGGTCTGGTGTCAGCCTCTCCTCGTGACGGGGTCAGTCTGGTGTCAGCCTCGCTAGTGACGGTTTCAGTCTGGTGTCAGCCTCTCCTCGTGACGGTGTCGGTCTGGTGTTAGCCTCTCCTCGTGACGGGGTCGGTCTGGTGTCAGCCTCGCTAGTGACGGTTTCAGTCTGGTGTCAGCCTCTCCTCGTGACGGTGTCAGTCTGGTGTCAGCCTCGCTAGTGACGGGGTCGGTCTGGTGTCAGCCTCTCCTCGTGACGGGGTCGGTCTGGTGTCAGCCTCTCCTCGTGACGGTGTCAGTCTGGTGTCAGCCTCGCTAGTGACGGTGTCAGTCTGGTGTCAGCCTCGCTAGTGACGGTGTCGGTCTGGTGTCATCCTCGCCTCGTGACGGGGTCGGTCTGGTGTCAGCCTCGCTAGTGACGGAGTCGGTCTGGTGTCAGCCTCTCCTCGTGACGGTGTCGGTCTGGTGTCAGCCTCTCCTCGTGACGGTGTCGGTCTGGTGTCAGCCTCTCCTCGTGACAGGGTCCGTCTGGTGTCAGCCTCGCTAGTGACGGTTTCGGTCTGGTGTCAGCCTCTCCTCGTGACGGTGTCAGTCTGGTGTCAGCCTCGCTAGTGACGGTGTCAGTCTGGTGTCAGCCTCGCTAGTGACGGTGTCAGTCTGGAGTCAGCCTCGCTAGTGACGGTGTCAGTCTGGTGTCAGCCTCTCCTCGTGACGGTGTCAGTCTGGTGTCAGCCTCTCCTCGTGACGGTGTCAGTCTGGTGTCAGCCTCGCTAGTGACGGTTTCAGTCTGGTGTCAGCCTCTCCTCGTGACGGTGTCCGTCTGGTGTCAGCCTCTCCTCGTGACGGTGTCAGTCTGGTGTCAGCCTCGCTAGTGACGGGGTCGGTCTGGTGTCAGCCTCTCCTCGTGACGGGGTCGGTCTGGTGTCAGCCTCTCCTCGTGACGGGGTCGGTCTGGTGTCAGCCTCTCCTCGTGACGGTGTCAGTCTGGTGTCAGCCTCGCTAGTGACGGTTTCAGTCTGGTGTCAGCCTCGCTAGTGACGGTTTCAGTCTGGTGTCAGCCTCTCCTCGTGACGGTGTCCGTCTGGTGTCAGCCTCGCTAGTGACGGTGTCAGTCTGGTGTCAGCCTCTCCTCGTGACGGTGTCAGTCTGGTGTCAGCCTCTCCACTGACGGTGTCAGTCTGGTGTCAGCCTCGCTAGTGACGGTGTCGGTCTGGTGTCAGCCTCTCCTCGTGACGGTGTCGATCTGGTGTCAGCCTCTCCTCGTGACAGGGTCCGTCTGGTGTCAGCCTCGCTAGTGACGGTTTCAGTCTGGTGTCAGCCTCTCCTCGTGACGGTGTCCGTCTGGTGTCAGCCTCTCCTCGTGACGGTGTCAGTCTGGTGTCAGCCTCGCTAGTGACGGGGTCGGTCTGGTGTCAGCCTCTCCTCGTGACGGGGTCGGTCTGGTGTCAGCCTCTCCTCGTGACGGTGTCGGTCTGGTGTCAGCCTCTCCTCGTGACGGGGTCGGTCTGGTGTCAGCCTCTCCTCGTGACGGGGTCGGTCTGGTGTCAGCCTCGCTAGTGACGGTTTCAGTCTGGTGTCAGCCTCTCCTCGTGACGGTGTCAGTCTGGTGTCAGCCTCGCTAGTGACGGTGTCAGTCTGGTGTCAGCCTCGCTAGTGACGGTTTCAGTCTGGTGTCAGCCTCTCCTCGTGACGGTGTCAGTCTGGTGTCAGCCTCGCTAGTGACGGGGTCGGTCTGGTGTCAGCCTCTCCTCGTGACGGGGTCGGTCTGGTGTCAGCCTCTCCTCGTGACGGGGTCGGTCTGGTGTCAGCCTCGCTAGTGACGGTTTCAGTCTGGTGTCAGCCTCTCCTCGTGACGGTGTCAGTCTGGTGTCAGCCTCGCTAGTGACGGTGTCAGTCTGGTGTCAGCCTCGCTAGTGACGGTTTCAGTCTGGTGTCAGCCTCTCCTCGTGACGGTGTCAGTCTGGTGTCAGCCTCGCTAGTGACGGGGTCGGTCTGGTGTCAGCCTCTCCTCGTGACTGGGTCGGTCTGGTGTCAGCCTCTCCTCGTGACGGTGTCAGTCTGGTGTCAGCCTCGCTAGTGACGGGGTCGGTCTGGTGTCAGCCTCTCCTCGTGACGGGGTCGGTCTGGTGTCAGCCTCTCCTCGTGACGGTGTCAGTCTGGTTTCAGCCTCGCTAGTGACGGTGTCAGTCTGGTGTCAGCCTCGCTAGTGACGGTGTCAGTCTGGTGTCAGCCTCTCCTCGTGACGGTGTCAGTCTGGTGTCAGCCTCTCCTCGTGACGGTGTCAGTCTGGTGTCAGCATCTCCTCGTGACGGTGTCAGTCTGGTGTCAGCCTCGCTAGTGATGGTGTCAGTCTGGTGTCAGCCTCTCCTCGTGACGGTGTCAGTCTGGTGTCAGCCTCGCTAGTGACGGTGTCAGTCTGGTGTCAGCCTCGCTAGTGACGGTTTCAGTCTGGTGTCAGCCTCGCTAGTGACGGGGTCGGTCTGGTGTCAGCCTCGCTAGTGACGGGGTCGGTCTGGTGTCAGCCTCTCCTCGTGACGGGGTCGGTCTGGTGTCAGCCTCTCCTCGTGACGGGGTCCGTCTGGTGTCAGCCTCTCCTCGTGACGGGGTCGGTCTGGTGTCAGCCTCTCCTCGTGACGGGGTCGGTCTGGTGTCAGCCTCGCTAGTGACGGTTTCAGTCTGGTGTCAGCCTCTCCTCGTGACGGTGTCAGTCTGGTGTCAGCCTCGCTAGTGACGGTGTCAGTCTGGTGTCAGCCTCGCTAGTGACGGTTTCAGTCTGGTGTCAGCCTCTCCTCGTGACGGTGTCAGTCTGGTGTCAGCCTCGCTAGTGACGGTGTCAGTCTGGTGTCAGCCTCTCCTCGTGACGGTGTCAGTCTGGTGTCAGCCTCTCCTCGTGACGGTGTCAGTCTGGTGTCAGCCTCGCTAGTGACGGGGTCGGTCTGGTGTCAGCCTCTCCTCGTGACGGGGTCGGTCTGGTGTCAGCCTCTCCTCGTGACGGTGTCGGTCTGGTGTCAGCCTCTCCTCGTGACGGGGTCCGTCTGGTGTCAGCCTCTCCTCGTGACGGGGTCGGTCTGGTGTCAGCCTCTCCTCGTGACGGTGTCGGTCTGGTGTCAGCCTCGCTAGTGACGGTTTCAGTCTGGTGTCAGCCTCTCCTCGTGACGGTGTCAGTCTGGTGTCAGCCTCGCTAGTGACGGTGTCAGTCTGGTGTCAGCCTCGCTAGTGACGGTTTCAGTCTGGTGTCAGCCTCTCCTCGTGACGGTGTCAGTCTGGTGTCAGCCTCGCTAGTGACGGTATCAGTCTGGTGTCAGCCTCTCCTCGTGACGGTGTCAGTCTGGTGTCAGCCTCGCTAGTGATGGTTTCAGTCTGGTGTCAGCCTCTCCTCGTGACGGTGTCAGTCTGGTGTCAGCCTCTCCTCGTGACGGTGTCAGTCTGGTGTCAGCCTCGCTTGTGACGGTTTCAGTCTGGTGTCAGCCTCTCCTCGTGACGGTGTCCGTCTGGTGTCAGCCTCGCTAGTGACGGGGTCGGTCTGGTGTCAGCCTCGTTAGTGACGGGGTCGGTCTGGTGTCAGCCTCGCCTCGTGACGGTGTCGGTCTGGTGTCAGCCTCGCCTCGTGACGGTGTCGGTCTGGTGTCATCCTCGCTAGTGACGGTGTCGGTCTGGTGTCATCCTCGCCTCGTGACGGGGTCGGTCTGGTGTCAGCCTTGCTAGTGACGGAGTCGGTCTGGTGTCAGCCTCTCCTCGTGACGGTGTCGGTCTGGTGTCAGCCTCTCCTCGTGTCGGTGTCGGTCTGGTGTCAGCCTCTCCTCGTGACAGGGTCCGTCTGGTGTCAGCCTCGCTAGTGACGGTTTCGGTCTGTTGTCAGCCTCTCCTCGTGACGGTGTCAGTCTGGTGTCAGCCTCTCCTCGTGACGGTGTCAGTCTGGTGTCAGCCTCGCTAGTGACGGTTTCAGTCTGGTGTCAGCCTCTCCTCGTGACGGTGTCCGTCTGGTGTCAGCCTCTCCTCGTGACGGTGTCAGTCTGGTGTAAGCCTCGCTAGTGACGGGGTCGGTCTGGTGTCAGCCTCTCCTCGTGACGGGGTCGGTCTGGTGTCAGCCTCTCCTCGTGACGGTGTCGGTCTGGTGTCAGCCTCTCCTCGTGACGGGGTCCGTCTGGTGTCAGCCTCTCCTCGTGACGGGGTCGGTCTGGTGTCAGCCTCTCCTCGTGACGGGGTCGGTCTGGTGTCAGCCTCGCTAGTGACGGTTTCAGTCTGGTGTCAGCCTCTCCTCGGGACGGTGTCAGTCTGGTGTCAGCCTCGCTAGTGACGGTGTCAGTCTGGTGTCAGCCTCGCTAGTGACGGTTTCAGTCTGGTGTCAGCCTCGCTAGTGACGGGGTCGGTCTGGTGTCAGCCTCGCTAGTGACGGGGTCGGTCTGGTGTCAGCCTCTCCTCGTGACGGGGTCGGTCTGGTGTCAGCCTCTCCTCGTGACGGTGTCAGTCTGGTGTCAGCCTCGCTAGTGACGGTTTCAGTCTGGTGTCAGCCTCTCCTCGTGACGGTGTCCGTCTGGTGTCAGCCTCGCTAGTGATGGGGTCGGTCTGGTGTCAGCCTCGCTAGTGACGGGGTCGGTCTGGTGTCAGCCTCGCCTCGTGACGGTGTCGGTCTGGTGTCAGCCTCGCCTCGTGACAATGTCGGTCTGGTGTCATCCTCGCTAGTGACGGTGTCGGTCTGGTGTCATCCTCGCCTCGTGACGGGGTCGGTCTGGTGTCAGCCTCGCTAGTGACGGAGTCAGTCTGGTGTCAGCCTCTCCTCGTGACGGTGTCAGTCTGGTGTCAGCCTCGCTAGTGACGGGGTCGGTCTGGTGTCAGCCTCTCCTCGTGACGGTGTCAGTCTGGTGTCAGCCTCGCTAGTGACGGTTTCAGTCTGGTGTCAGCCTCTCCTCGTGACGGTGTCCGTCTGGTGTCAGCCTCGCTAGTGACGGTGTCAGTCTGGTGTCAGCCTCGCTAGTGACGGGGTCGGTCTGGTGTCAGCCTCGCCTCGTGACGGTGTCGGTCTGGTGTCAGCCTCGCCTCGTGACGGTGTCGGTCTGGTGTCATCCTCGCTAGTGACGGTGTCGGTCTGGTGTCATCCTCGCCTCGTGAAGGGGTCGGTCTGGTGTCAGCCTCGCTAGTGACGGAGTCGGTCTGGTGTCAGCCTCTGCTCGTGACGGTGTCGGTCTGGTGTCAGCCTCTCCTCGTGACGGTGTCGGTCTGGTGTCAGCTCTTCGTGACAGGGTCCGTCTGGTGTCAGCCTCGCTAGTGACGGTTTCGGTCTGGTGTCAGCCTCTCCTCGTGACGGTGTCAGTCAGGTGTCAGCCTCGCTAGTGACGGTGTCAGTCTGGTGTCAGCCTCGCTAGTGACGGTGTCAGTCTGGTGTTAGCCTCGCTAGTGACGGTGTCAGTCTGGTGTCAGCCTCTCCTCGTGACGGTGTCAGTCTGGTGTCAGCCTCTCCTCGTGACGGTGTCAGTCTGGTGTCAGCCTCGCTAGTGACGGTGTCAGTCTGGTGTCAGCCTCGCTAGTGACGGTGTCAGTCTGGTGTCAGCCTCGCTTGTGACGGTTTCAGTCTGGTGTCAGCCTCTCCTCGTGACGGTGTTCGTCTGGTGTCAGCCTCTCCTCGTGACGGTGTCAGTCTGGTGTCAGCCTCGCTAGTGACGGGGTCGGTCTGGTGTCAGCCTCTCCTCGTGACGGGGTCGGTCTGGTGTCAGCCTCTCCTCGTGACGGTGTCGGTCTGGTGTCAGCCTCTCCTCGTGACTGGGTCCGTCTGGTGTCAGCCTCTCCTCGTGACGGGGTCGGTCTGGTGTCAGCCTCTCCTCGTGACGGTGTCAGTCTGGTGTCAGCCTCTCCTCGTGACGGTGTCGGTCTGGTGTCAGCCTCTCCTCGTGACGGTGTCAGTCTGGTGTCAGCCTCGCTAGTGACGGTTTCGGTCTGGTGTCAGCCTCTCCTCGTGACGGTGTCGGTCTGGTGTCAGCCTCTCCTCGTGACAGGGTCCGTCTGGTGTCAGCCTCGCTAGTGACGGTTTCAGTCTGTTGTCAGCCTCTCCTCGTGACGGTGTCGGTCTGGTGTCAGCCTCTCCTCGTGACGGTGTCAGTCTGGTGTCAGCCTCGCTAGTGACGGTTTCGGTCTGGTGTCAGCCTCTCCTCGTGACGGTGTCGGTCTGGTGTCAGCCTCTCCTCGTGACAGGGTCCGTCTGGTGTCAGCCTCGCTAGTGACGGTTTCAGTCTGGTGTCAGCCTCTCCTCGTGACGGTGTCAGTCTGGTGTCAGCCTCGCTAGTGACGGTGTCAGTCTGGTGTCAGCCTCGCTAGTGACGTTGTCAGTCTGGTGTCAGCCTCTCCTCGTGACGGTGTCAATCTGGTGTCAGCCTCTCCTCGTGACGGTGTCAGTCTGGTGTCAGCCTCGCTAGTGACGGTGTCAGTCTGGTGTCAGCCTCGCTAGTGACGGGGTCGGTCTGGTGTCAGCCTCTCCTCGTGACGGGGTCAGTCTGGTGTCAGCCTCTCCTCGTGACGGTGTCGGTCTGGTGTCAGCCTCTCCTCGTGACGGGGTCCGTCTGGTGTCAGCCTCTCCTCGTGACGGGGTCGGTCTGGTGTCAGCCTCTCCTCGTGACGGGGTCGGTCTAGTGTCAGCCTCGCTAGTGACGGTGTCAGTCTGGTGTCAGCCTCGCTAGTGACGGTTTCAGTCTGGTGTCAGCCTCTCCTCGTGACGGTGTCCGTCTGGTGTCAGCCTCGCTAGCGAAGGGGTCGGTCTGGTGTCAGCCTCGCTAGTGACGGGGTCGGTCTGGTGTCAGCCTCGCCTCGTGACGGTGTCGGTCTGGTGTCATCCTCGCTAGTGACGGTGTCGGTCTGGTGTCATCCTCGCCTCGTGACGGGGTCGGTCTGGTGTCAGCCTCGCTAGTGACGGAGTCGGTCTGGTGTCAGCCTCTACTCGTGACGGTGTCGGTCTGGTATCAGCCTCTCCTCGTGACGGTGTCGGTCTGGTGTCAGCCTCTCCTCGTGACGGTGTCAGTCTGGTGTCAGCCTCGCTAGTGACGGTGTCAGTCTGGTGTCAGCCTCGCTAGTGACGGTGTCAGTCTGGTGTCAGCCTCTCCTCGTGACGGTGTCAGTCTGGTGTCAGCCTCTCCTCGTGACGGTGTCAGTCTGGTGTCAGCCTCGCTAGTGACGGTTTCAGTCTGGTGTCAGCCTCTCCTCGTGACGGTGTCCGTCTGGTGTCAGCCTCTCCTCGTGACGGTGTCAGTCTGGTGTCAGCCTCGCTAGTGACGGGGTCGGTCTGGTGTCAGCCTCTCCTCGTGACGGGGTCGGTCTGGTGTCTGCCTCTCCTCGTGACGGTGTCGGTCTGGTGTCAGCCTCTCCTCGTGACGGGGTCCGTCTGGTGTCAGCCTCTCCTCGTGACGGGATCGGTCTGGTGTCAGCCTCTCCTCGTGACGGGGTCGGTCTGGTGTCAGCCTCGCTAGTGACGGTTTCAGTCTGGTGTCAGCCTCTCCTCGTGACGGTGTCAGTCTGGTGTCAGCCTCGCTAGTGACGGTGTCAGTCTGGTGTCAGCCTCGCTAGTGACGGTTTCAGTCTGGTGTCAGCCTCTCCTCGTGACGGTGTCAGTCTGGTGTCAGCCTCGCTAGTGACGGGGTCGGTCTGGTGTCAGCCTCTCCTCGTGACGGGGTCGGTCTGGTGTCAGCCTCTCCTCGTGACGGTGTCAGTCTGGTGTCAGCCTCGCTAGTGACGGTTTCAGTCTGGTGTCAGCCTCTCCTCGTGACGGTGTCCGTCTGGTGTCAGCCTCGCTAGTGACGGGGTCGGTCTGGTGTCAGCCTCTCCTCGTGACGGGGTCGGTCTTGTGTCAGCCTCTCCTCGTGACGGGGTCGGTCTGGTGTCAGCCTCGCTAGTGACGGTTTCAGTCTGGTGTCAGCCTCTCCTCGTGACGGTGTCAGTCTGGTGTCAGCCTCGCTAGTGACGGTGTCAGTCTGGTGTCAGCCTCGCTAGTGACGGTGTCAGTCTGGTGTCAGCCTCTCCTCGTGACGGTGTCAGTCTGGTGTCAGCCTCTCCTCATGACGGTGTCAGTCTGGTGTCAGCCTCGCTAGTGACGGTTTCAGTCTGGTGTCAGCCTCTCCTCGTGACGGTGTCCGTCTGGTGTCAGCCTCTCCTCGTGACGGTGTCAGTCTGGTGTCAGCCTCGCTAGTGACGTTGTCAGTCTGGTGTCAGCCTCTCCTCGTGACGGTGTCAATCTGGTGTCAGCCTCTCCTCGTGACGGTGTCAGTCTGGTGTCAGCCTCGCTAGTGACGGTGTCAGTCTGGTGTCAGCCTCGCTAGTGACGGGGTCGGTCTGGTGTCAGCCTCTCCTCGTGACGGGGTCAGTCTGGTGTCAGCCTCTCCTCGTGACGGTGTCGGTCTGGTGTCAGCCTCTCCTCGTGACGGGGTCCGTCTGGTGTCAGCCTCTCCTCGTGACGGGGTCGGTCTGGTGTCAGCCTCTCCTCGTGACGGGGTCGGTCTAGTGTCAGCCTCGCTAGTGACGGTGTCAGTCTGGTGTCAGCCTCGCTAGTGACGGTTTCAGTCTGGTGTCAGCCTCTCCTCGTGACGGTGTCCGTCTGGTGTCAGCCTCGCTAGCGAAGGGGTCGGTCTGGTGTCAGCCTCGCTAGTGACGGGGTCGGTCTGGTGTCAGCCTCGCCTCGTGACGGTGTCGGTCTGGTGTCATCCTCGCTAGTGACGGTGTCGGTCTGGTGTCATCCTCGCCTCGTGACGGGGTCGGTCTGGTGTCAGCCTCGCTAGTGACGGAGTCGGTCTGGTGTCAGCCTCTACTCGTGACGGTGTCGGTCTGGTATCAGCCTCTCCTCGTGACGGTGTCGGTCTGGTGTCAGCCTCTCCTCGTGACGGTGTCAGTCTGGTGTCAGCCTCGCTAGTGACGGTGTCAGTCTGGTGTCAGCCTCGCTAGTGACGGTGTCAGTCTGGTGTCAGCCTCTCCTCGTGACGGTGTCAGTCTGGTGTCAGCCTCTCCTCGTGACGGTGTCAGTCTGGTGTCAGCCTCGCTAGTGACGGTTTCAGTCTGGTGTCAGCCTCTCCTCGTGACGGTGTCCGTCTGGTGTCAGCCTCTCCTCGTGACGGTGTCAGTCTGGTGTCAGCCTCGCTAGTGACGGGGTCGGTCTGGTGTCAGCCTCTCCTCGTGACGGGGTCGGTCTGGTGTCTGCCTCTCCTCGTGACGGTGTCGGTCTGGTGTCAGCCTCTCCTCGTGACGGGGTCCGTCTGGTGTCAGCCTCTCCTCGTGACGGGATCGGTCTGGTGTCAGCCTCTCCTCGTGACGGGGTCGGTCTGGTGTCAGCCTCGCTAGTGACGGTTTCAGTCTGGTGTCAGCCTCTCCTCGTGACGGTGTCAGTCTGGTGTCAGCCTCGCTAGTGACGGTGTCAGTCTGGTGTCAGCCTCGCTAGTGACGGTTTCAGTCTGGTGTCAGCCTCTCCTCGTGACGGTGTCAGTCTGGTGTCAGCCTCGCTAGTGACGGGGTCGGTCTGGTGTCAGCCTCTCCTCGTGACGGGGTCGGTCTGGTGTCAGCCTCTCCTCGTGACGGTGTCAGTCTGGTGTCAGCCTCGCTAGTGACGGTTTCAGTCTGGTGTCAGCCTCTCCTCGTGACGGTGTCCGTCTGGTGTCAGCCTCGCTAGTGACGGGGTCGGTCTGGTGTCAGCCTCTCCTCGTGACGGGGTCGGTCTTGTGTCAGCCTCTCCTCGTGACGGGGTCGGTCTGGTGTCAGCCTCGCTAGTGACGGTTTCAGTCTGGTGTCAGCCTCTCCTCGTGACGGTGTCAGTCTGGTGTCAGCCTCGCTAGTGACGGTGTCAGTCTGGTGTCAGCCTCGCTAGTGACGGTGTCAGTCTGGTGTCAGCCTCTCCTCGTGACGGTGTCAGTCTGGTGTCAGCCTCTCCTCATGACGGTGTCAGTCTGGTGTCAGCCTCGCTAGTGACGGTTTCAGTCTGGTGTCAGCCTCTCCTCGTGACGGTGTCCGTCTGGTGTCAGCCTCTCCTCGTGACGGTGTCAGTCTGGTGTCAGCCTCGCTAGTGACGGGGTCGGTCTGGTGTCAGCCTCTCCTCGTGACGGGGTCGGTCTGGTGTCAGCCTCTCCTCGTGACGGTGTCGGTCTGGTGTCAGCCTCTCCACGTGACGGGGTCCGTCTGGTGTCAGCCTCTCCTCGTGACGGGTCGGTCTGGTGTCAGCCTCTCCTCGTGACGGGGTCGGTCTGGTGTCAGCCTCGCTAGTGACGGTTTCAGTCTGGTGTCAGCCTCTCCTCGTGACGGTGTCAGTCTGGTGTCAGCCTCGCTAGTGACGGTGTCAGTCTGCTGTCAGCCTCGCTAGTGACGGTTTCAGTCTGGTGTCAGCCTCTCCTCGTGACGGTGTCAGTCTGGTGTCAGCCTCGCTAGTGACGGTGTCAGTCTGGTGTCAGCCTCTCCTCGTGACGGTGTCAGTCTGGTGTCAGCCTCGCTAGTGACGGGGTCGGTCTGGTGTCAGCCTCTCCTCGTGACGGGGTCGGTCTGGTGTCAGCCTCTCCTCGTGACGGTGTCGGTCTGGTGTCAGCCTCTCCTCGTGACGGGGTCCGTCTGGTGTCAGCCTCTCCTCGTGACGGGGTCGGTCTGGTGTCAGCCTCTCCTCGTGACGGGGTCGGACTGGTGTCAGCCTCGCTAGTGACGGTTTCAGTCTGGTGTCAGCCTCTCCTCGTGACGGTGTCAGTCTGGTGTCAGCCTCGCTAGTGACGGTGTCAGTCTGGTGTCAGCCTCTCCTCGTGACGGTGTCAGTCTGGTGTCAGCCTCTCCTCGTGACGGTGTCAGTCTGGTGTCAGCCTCGCTAGTGACGGTTTCAGTCTGGTGTCAGCCTCTCCTCGTGACGGTGTCCGTCTGGTGTCAGCCTCTCCTCGTGACGGTGTCAGTCTGGTGTCAGCCTCGCTAGTGACTGGGTCGGTCTGGTGTCAGCCTCTCCTCGTGACGGGGTCGGTCTGGTGTCAGCCTCTCCTCGTGACGGTGTCGGTCTGGTGTCAGCCTCTCCTCGTGACGGTGTCAGTCTGGTGTCAGCCTCTCCTCGTGACGGTGTCAGTCTGGTGTCAGCCTCGCTAGTGACGGTGTCAGTCTGGTGTCAGCCTCGCTAGTGACGGTGTCAGTCTGGTGTCAGCCTCGCTAGTGACGGTGTCAGTCTGGTGTCAGCCTCTCCTCGTGACGGTGTCAGTCTGGTGTCAGCCTCTCCTCGTGACGGTGTCAGTCTGGTGTCAGCCTCGCTAGTGACGGTTTCAGTCTGGTGTCAGCCTCTCCTCGTGACGGTGTCCGTCTGGTGTCAGACTCTCCTCGTGACGGTGTCAGTCTGGTGTCAGCCTCGCTAGTGACGGGGTCGGTCTGGTGTCAGCCTCTCCTCGTGACGGGGTCGGTCTGGTGTCAGCCTCTCCTCGTGACGGTGTCGGTCTGGTGTCAGCCTCTCCTCGTGACGGGGTCCGTCTGGTGTCAGCCTCTCCTCGTGACGGGGTCGGTCTGGTGTCAGCCTCTCCTCGTGACGGGGTCGGTCTGGTGTCAGCCTCGCTAGTGACGGTTTCAGTCTGGTGTCAGCCTCTCCTCGTGACGGTGTCAGTCTGGTGTCAGCCTCGCTAGTGACGGTGTCAGTCTGGTGTCAGCCTCGCTAGTGACGGTTTCAGTCTGGTGTCAGCCTCTCCTCGTGACGGTGTCAGTCTGGTGTCAGCCTCGCTAGTGAAGGTGTCAGTCTGGTGTCAGCCTCTCCTCGTGACGGTGTCAGTCTGGTATCAGCCTCGCTAGTGACGGTTTCAGTCTGGTGTCAGCCTCTCCTCGTGACGGGGTCGGTCTGGTGTCAGCCTCGCTAGTGACGGTTTCAGTCTGGTGTCAGCCTCTCCTCGTGACGGTGTCAGTCTGGTGTCAGCCTCGCTAGTGACGGTGTCAGTCTGGTGTCAGCCTCGCTTGTGACGGTTTCAGTCTGGTGTCAGCCTCTCCTCGTGACGGTGTCAGTCTGGTGTCAGCCTCGCTAGTGACGGGGTCGGTCTGGTGTCAGCCTCTCCTCGTGACGGGGTCGGTCTGGTGTCAGCCTCTCCTCGTGACGGTGTCAGTCTGGTGTCAGCCTCGCTTGTGACGGTTTCAGTCTGGTGTCAGCCTCTCCTCGTGACGGTGTCCGTCTGGTGTCAGCCTCGCTAGTGACGGGGTCGGTCTGGTGTCAGCCTCGCTAGTGACGGGGTCGGTGTGGTGTCAGCCTCTCCTCGTGACGGTGTCGGTCTGGTGTCAGCCTCTCCTTGTGACGGTGTCGGTCTGGTGTCAGCCTCTCCTCGTGACAGGGTCCGTCTGGTGTCAGCCTCGCTAGTGACGGTTTCGGTCTGGTGTCAGCCTCTCCTCGTGACGGTGTCAGTCTGGTGTCAGAATCGCTAGTGACGGTGTCAGTCTGGTGTCAGCCTCGCTAGTGACGGTGTCAGTCTGGTGTTAGCCTCTCCTCGTGACGGTGACAGTCTGGATTCAGCCTCTCCTCGTGACGGTGTCAGTCTGGTGTCAGCCTCTCCTCGTGACGGTGTCAGTCTGGTGTCAGCCTCGCTAGTGACGGTTTCAGTCTGGTGTCAGCCTCTCCTCGTGACGGTGTCCGTCTGGTGTCAGCCTCTCCTCGTGACGGTGTCAGTCTGGTGTCAGCCTCGCTAGTGACGGGGTCGGTCTGGTGTCAGCCTCTCCTCGTGACGGGGTCAGTCTGGTGTCAGCCTCTCCTCGTGACGGTGTCGGTCTGGTGTCAGCCTCTCCTCGTGACGGGGTCCGTCTGGTGTCAGCCTCTCCTCGTGACGGGGTCGGTCTGGTGTCAGCCTCTCCTCGTGACGGGGTCGGTCTAGTGTCAGCCTCGCTAGTGACGGTGTCAGTCTGGTGTCAGCCTCGCTAGTGACGGTTTCAGTCTGGTGTCAGCCTCTCCTCGTGACGGTGTCCGTCTGGTGTCAGCCTCGCTAGCGAAGGGGTCGGTCTGGTGTCAGCCTCGCTAGTGACGGGGTCGGTCTGGTGTCAGCCTCGCCTCGTGACGGTGTCGGTCTGGTGTCATCCTCGCTAGTGACGGTGTCGGTCTGGTGTCATCCTCGCCTCGTGACGGGGTCGGTCTGGTGTCAGCCTCGCTAGTGACGGAGTCGGTCTGGTGTCAGCCTCTACTCGTGACGGTGTCGGTCTGGTATCAGCCTCTCCTCGTGACGGTGTCGGTCTGGTGTCAGCCTCTCCTCGTGACGGTGTCAGTCTGGTGTCAGCCTCTCCTCGTGACGGGGTCGGTCTGGTGTCTGCCTCTCCTCGTGACGGTGTCGGTCTGGTGTCAGCCTCTCCTCGTGACGGGGTCCGTCTGGTGTCAGCCTCTCCTCGTGACGGGATCGGTCTGGTGTCAGCCTCTCCTCGTGACGGGGTCGGTCTGGTGTCAGCCTCGCTAGTGACGGTTTCAGTCTGGTGTCAGCCTCTCCTCGTGACGGTGTCAGTCTGGTGTCAGCCTCGCTAGTGACGGTGTCAGTCTGGTGTCAGCCTCGCTAGTGACGGTTTCAGTCTGGTGTCAGCCTCTCCTCGTGACGGTGTCAGTCTGGTGTCAGCCTCGCTAGTGACGGGGTCGGTCTGGTGTCAGCCTCTCCTCGTGACGGGGTCGGTCTGGTGTCAGCCTCTCCTCGTGACGGTGTCAGTCTGGTGTCAGCCTCGCTAGTGACGGTTTCAGTCTGGTGTCAGCCTCTCCTCGTGACGGTGTCCGTCTGGTGTCAGCCTCGCTAGTGACGGGGTCGGTCTGGTGTCAGCCTCTCCTCGTGACGGGGTCGGTCTTGTGTCAGCCTCTCCTCGTGACGGGGTCGGTCTGGTGTCAGCCTCGCTAGTGACGGTTTCAGTCTGGTGTCAGCCTCTCCTCGTGACGGTGTCAGTCTGGTGTCAGCCTCGCTAGTGACGGTGTCAGTCTGGTGTCAGCCTCGCTAGTGACGGTGTCAGTCTGGTGTCAGCCTCTCCTCGTGACGGTGTCAGTCTGGTGTCAGCCTCTCCTCATGACGGTGTCAGTCTGGTGTCAGCCTCGCTAGTGACGGTTTCAGTCTGGTGTCAGCCTCTCCTCGTGACGGTGTCCGTCTGGTGTCAGCCTCTCCTCGTGACGGTGTCAGTCTGGTGTCAGCCTCGCTAGTGACGGGGTCGGTCTGGTGTCAGCCTCTCCTCGTGACGGGGTCGGTCTGGTGTCAGCCTCTCCTCGTGACGGTGTCGGTCTGGTGTCAGCCTCTCCACGTGACGGGGTCCGTCTGGTGTCAGCCTCTCCTCGTGACGGGGTCGGTCTGGTGTCAGCCTCTCCTCGTGACGGGGTCGGTCTGGTGTCAGCCTCGCTAGTGACGGTTTCAGTCTGGTGTCAGCCTCTCCTCGTGACGGTGTCAGTCTGGTGTCAGCCTCGCTAGTGACGGTGTCAGTCTGCTGTCAGCCTCGCTAGTGACGGTTTCAGTCTGGTGTCAGCCTCTCCTCGTGACGGTGTCAGTCTGGTGTCAGCCTCGCTAGTGACGGTGTCAGTCTGGTGTCAGCCTCTCCTCGTGACGGTGTCAGTCTGGTGTCAGCCTCGCTAGTGACGGGGTCGGTCTGGTGTCAGCCTCTCCTCGTGACGGGGTCGGTCTGGTGTCAGCCTCTCCTCGTGACGGTGTCGGTCTGGTGTCAGCCTCTCCTCGTGACGGGGTCCGTCTGGTGTCAGCCTCTCCTCGTGACGGGGTCGGTCTGGTGTCAGCCTCTCCTCGTGACGGGGTCGGTCTGGTGTCAGCCTCGCTAGTGACGGTTTCAGTCTGGTGTCAGCCTCTCCTCGTGACGGTGTCAGTCTGGTGTCAGCCTCGCTAGTGACGGTGTCAGTCTGGTGTCAGCCTCTCCTCGTGACGGTGTCAGTCTGGTGTCAGCCTCTCCTCGTGACGGTGTCAGTCTGGTGTCAGCCTCGCTAGTGACGGTTTCAGTCTGGTGTCAGCCTCTCCTCGTGACGGTGTCCGTCTGGCTTCAGCCTCTCCTCGTGACGGTGTCAGTCTGGTGTCAGCCTCGCTAGTGACGGTTTCAGTCTGGTGTCAGCCTCTCCTCGTGACGGTGTCCGTCTGGTGTCAGCCTCGCTAGTGACGGGGTCGGTCTGGTGTCAGCCTCTCCTCGTGACGGGGTCGGTCTTGTGTCAGCCTCTCCTCGTGACGGGGTCGGTCTGGTGTCAGCCTCGCTAGTGACGGTTTCAGTCTGGTGTCAGCCTCTCCTCGTGACGGTGTCAGTCTGGTGTCAGCCTCGCTAGTGACGGTGTCAGTCTGGTGTCAGCCTCGCTAGTGACGGTGTCAGTCTGGTGTCAGCCTCTCCTCGTGACGGTGTCAGTCTGGTGTCAGCCTCTCCTCATGACGGTGTCAGTCTGGTGTCAGCCTCGCTAGTGACGGTTTCAGTCTGGTGTCAGCCTCTCCTCGTGACGGTGTCCGTCTGGTGTCAGCCTCTCCTCGTGACGGTGTCAGTCTGGTGTCAGCCTCGCTAGTGACGGGGTCGGTCTGGTGTCAGCCTCTCCTCGTGACGGGGTCGGTCTGGTGTCAGCCTCTCCTCGTGACGGTGTCGGTCTGGTGTCAGCCTCTCCACGTGACGGGGTCCGTCTGGTGTCAGCCTCTCCTCGTGACGGGTCGGTCTGGTGTCAGCCTCTCCTCGTGACGGGGTCGGTCTGGTGTCAGCCTCGCTAGTGACGGTTTCAGTCTGGTGTCAGCCTCTCCTCGTGACGGTGTCAGTCTGGTGTCAGCCTCGCTAGTGACGGTGTCAGTCTGCTGTCAGCCTCGCTAGTGACGGTTTCAGTCTGGTGTCAGCCTCTCCTCGTGACGGTGTCAGTCTGGTGTCAGCCTCGCTAGTGACGGTGTCAGTCTGGTGTCAGCCTCTCCTCGTGACGGTGTCAGTCTGGTGTCAGCCTCGCTAGTGACGGGGTCGGTCTGGTGTCAGCCTCTCCTCGTGACGGGGTCGGTCTGGTGTCAGCCTCTCCTCGTGACGGTGTCGGTCTGGTGTCAGCCTCTCCTCGTGACGGGGTCCGTCTGGTGTCAGCCTCTCCTCGTGACGGGGTCGGTCTGGTGTCAGCCTCTCCTCGTGACGGGGTCGGACTGGTGTCAGCCTCGCTAGTGACGGTTTCAGTCTGGTGTCAGCCTCTCCTCGTGACGGTGTCAGTCTGGTGTCAGCCTCGCTAGTGACGGTGTCAGTCTGGTGTCAGCCTCTCCTCGTGACGGTGTCAGTCTGGTGTCAGCCTCTCCTCGTGACGGTGTCAGTCTGGTGTCAGCCTCGCTAGTGACGGTTTCAGTCTGGTGTCAGCCTCTCCTCGTGACGGTGTCCGTCTGGTGTCAGCCTCTCCTCGTGACGGTGTCAGTCTGGTGTCAGCCTCGCTAGTGACTGGGTCGGTCTGGTGTCAGCCTCTCCTCGTGACGGGGTCGGTCTGGTGTCAGCCTCTCCTCGTGACGGTGTCGGTCTGGTGTCAGCCTCTCCTCGTGACGGTGTCAGTCTGGTGTCAGCCTCTCCTCGTGACGGTGTCAGTCTGGTGTCAGCCTCGCTAGTGACGGTGTCAGTCTGGTGTCAGCCTCGCTAGTGACGGTGTCAGTCTGGTGTCAGCCTCGCTAGTGACGGTGTCAGTCTGGTGTCAGCCTCTCCTCGTGACGGTGTCAGTCTGGTGTCAGCCTCTCCTCGTGACGGTGTCAGTCTGGTGTCAGCCTCGCTAGTGACGGTTTCAGTCTGGTGTCAGCCTCTCCTCGTGACGGTGTCCGTCTGGTGTCAGACTCTCCTCGTGACGGTGTCAGTCTGGTGTCAGCCTCGCTAGTGACGGGGTCGGTCTGGTGTCAGCCTCTCCTCGTGACGGGGTCGGTCTGGTGTCAGCCTCTCCTCGTGACGGTGTCGGTCTGGTGTCAGCCTCTCCTCGTGACGGGGTCCGTCTGGTGTCAGCCTCTCCTCGTGACGGGGTCGGTCTGGTGTCAGCCTCTCCTCGTGACGGGGTCGGTCTGGTGTCAGCCTCGCTAGTGACGGTTTCAGTCTGGTGTCAGCCTCTCCTCGTGACGGTGTCAGTCTGGTGTCAGCCTCGCTAGTGACGGTGTCAGTCTGGTGTCAGCCTCGCTAGTGACGGTTTCAGTCTGGTGTCAGCCTCTCCTCGTGACGGTGTCAGTCTGGTGTCAGCCTCGCTAGTGAAGGTGTCAGTCTGGTGTCAGCCTCTCCTCGTGACGGTGTCAGTCTGGTATCAGCCTCGCTAGTGACGGTTTCAGTCTGGTGTCAGCCTCTCCTCGTGACGGGGTCGGTCTGGTGTCAGCCTCGCTAGTGACGGTTTCAGTCTGGTGTCAGCCTCTCCTCGTGACGGTGTCAGTCTGGTGTCAGCCTCGCTAGTGACGGTGTCAGTCTGGTGTCAGCCTCGCTTGTGACGGTTTCAGTCTGGTGTCAGCCTCTCCTCGTGACGGTGTCAGTCTGGTGTCAGCCTCGCTAGTGACGGGGTCGGTCTGGTGTCAGCCTCTCCTCGTGACGGGGTCGGTCTGGTGTCAGCCTCTCCTCGTGACGGTGTCAGTCTGGTGTCAGCCTCGCTTGTGACGGTTTCAGTCTGGTGTCAGCCTCTCCTCGTGACGGTGTCCGTCTGGTGTCAGCCTCGCTAGTGACGGGGTCGGTCTGGTGTCAGCCTCGCTAGTGACGGGGTCGGTGTGGTGTCAGCCTCTCCTCGTGACGGTGTCGGTCTGGTGTCAGCCTCTCCTTGTGACGGTGTCGGTCTGGTGTCAGCCTCTCCTCGTGACAGGGTCCGTCTGGTGTCAGCCTCGCTAGTGACGGTTTCGGTCTGGTGTCAGCCTCTCCTCGTGACGGTGTCAGTCTGGTGTCAGAATCGCTAGTGACGGTGTCAGTCTGGTGTCAGCCTCGCTAGTGACGGTGTCAGTCTGGTGTTAGCCTCTCCTCGTGACGGTGACAGTCTGGATTCAGCCTCTCCTCGTGACGGTGTCAGTCTGGTGTCAGCCTCTCCTCGTGACGGTGTCAGTCTGGTGTCAGCCTCGCTAGTGACGGTTTCAGTCTGGTGTCAGCCTCTCCTCGTGACGGTGTCCGTCTGGTGTCAGCCTCTCCTCGTGACGGTGTCAGTCTGGTGTCAGCCTCGCTAGTGACGGGGTCGGTCTGGTGTCAGCCTCTCCTCGTGACGGGGTCAGTCTGGTGTCAGCCTCTCCTCGTGACGGTGTCGGTCTGGTGTCAGCCTCTCCTCGTGACGGGGTCCGTCTGGTGTCAGCCTCTCCTCGTGACGGGGTCGGTCTGGTGTCAGCCTCTCCTCGTGACGGGGTCGGTCTAGTGTCAGCCTCGCTAGTGACGGTGTCAGTCTGGTGTCAGCCTCGCTAGTGACGGTTTCAGTCTGGTGTCAGCCTCTCCTCGTGACGGTGTCCGTCTGGTGTCAGCCTCGCTAGCGAAGGGGTCGGTCTGGTGTCAGCCTCGCTAGTGACGGGGTCGGTCTGGTGTCAGCCTCGCCTCGTGACGGTGTCGGTCTGGTGTCATCCTCGCTAGTGACGGTGTCGGTCTGGTGTCATCCTCGCCTCGTGACGGGGTCGGTCTGGTGTCAGCCTCGCTAGTGACGGAGTCGGTCTGGTGTCAGCCTCTACTCGTGACGGTGTCGGTCTGGTATCAGCCTCTCCTCGTGACGGTGTCGGTCTGGTGTCAGCCTCTCCTCGTGACGGTGTCAGTCTGGTGTCAGCCTCTCCTCGTGACGGGGTCGGTCTGGTGTCTGCCTCTCCTCGTGACGGTGTCGGTCTGGTGTCAGCCTCTCCTCGTGACGGGGTCCGTCTGGTGTCAGCCTCTCCTCGTGACGGGATCGGTCTGGTGTCAGCCTCTCCTCGTGACGGGGTCGGTCTGGTGTCAGCCTCGCTAGTGACGGTTTCAGTCTGGTGTCAGCCTCTCCTCGTGACGGTGTCAGTCTGGTGTCAGCCTCGCTAGTGACGGTGTCAGTCTGGTGTCAGCCTCGCTAGTGACGGTTTCAGTCTGGTGTCAGCCTCTCCTCGTGACGGTGTCAGTCTGGTGTCAGCCTCGCTAGTGACGGGGTCGGTCTGGTGTCAGCCTCTCCTCGTGACGGGGTCGGTCTGGTGTCAGCCTCTCCTCGTGACGGTGTCAGTCTGGTGTCAGCCTCGCTAGTGACGGTTTCAGTCTGGTGTCAGCCTCTCCTCGTGACGGTGTCCGTCTGGTGTCAGCCTCGCTAGTGACGGGGTCGGTCTGGTGTCAGCCTCTCCTCGTGACGGGGTCGGTCTTGTGTCAGCCTCTCCTCGTGACGGGGTCGGTCTGGTGTCAGCCTCGCTAGTGACGGTTTCAGTCTGGTGTCAGCCTCTCCTCGTGACGGTGTCAGTCTGGTGTCAGCCTCGCTAGTGACGGTGTCAGTCTGGTGTCAGCCTCGCTAGTGACGGTGTCAGTCTGGTGTCAGCCTCTCCTCGTGACGGTGTCAGTCTGGTGTCAGCCTCTCCTCATGACGGTGTCAGTCTGGTGTCAGCCTCGCTAGTGACGGTTTCAGTCTGGTGTCAGCCTCTCCTCGTGACGGTGTCCGTCTGGTGTCAGCCTCTCCTCGTGACGGTGTCAGTCTGGTGTCAGCCTCGCTAGTGACGGGGTCGGTCTGGTGTCAGCCTCTCCTCGTGACGGGGTCGGTCTGGTGTCAGCCTCTCCTCGTGACGGTGTCGGTCTGGTGTCAGCCTCTCCACGTGACGGGGTCCGTCTGGTGTCAGCCTCTCCTCGTGACGGGGTCGGTCTGGTGTCAGCCTCTCCTCGTGACGGGGTCGGTCTGGTGTCAGCCTCGCTAGTGACGGTTTCAGTCTGGTGTCAGCCTCTCCTCGTGACGGTGTCAGTCTGGTGTCAGCCTCGCTAGTGACGGTGTCAGTCTGCTGTCAGCCTCGCTAGTGACGGTTTCAGTCTGGTGTCAGCCTCTCCTCGTGACGGTGTCAGTCTGGTGTCAGCCTCGCTAGTGACGGTGTCAGTCTGGTGTCAGCCTCTCCTCGTGACGGTGTCAGTCTGGTGTCAGCCTCGCTAGTGACGGGGTCGGTCTGGTGTCAGCCTCTCCTCGTGACGGGGTCGGTCTGGTGTCAGCCTCTCCTCGTGACGGTGTCGGTCTGGTGTCAGCCTCTCCTCGTGACGGGGTCCGTCTGGTGTCAGCCTCTCCTCGTGACGGGGTCGGTCTGGTGTCAGCCTCTCCTCGTGACGGGGTCGGTCTGGTGTCAGCCTCGCTAGTGACGGTTTCAGTCTGGTGTCAGCCTCTCCTCGTGACGGTGTCAGTCTGGTGTCAGCCTCGCTAGTGACGGTGTCAGTCTGGTGTCAGCCTCTCCTCGTGACGGTGTCAGTCTGGTGTCAGCCTCTCCTCGTGACGGTGTCAGTCTGGTGTCAGCCTCGCTAGTGACGGTTTCAGTCTGGTGTCAGCCTCTCCTCGTGACGGTGTCCGTCTGGCTTCAGCCTCTCCTCGTGACGGTGTCAGTCTGGTGTCAGCCTCGCTAGTGACGGGGTCGGTCTGGTGTCAGCCTCTCCTCGTGACGGGGTCGGTCTGGTGTCAGCCTCTCCTCGTGACGGTGTCGGTCTGGTGTCAGCCTCTCCTCGTGACGGGTGTCAGTCTGGTGTCAGCCTCTCCTCGTGACGGTGTCAGTCTGGTGTCAGCCTCGCTAGTGACGGTGTCAGTCTGGTGTCAGCCTCGCTAGTGACGGTGTCAGTCTGGTGTCAGCCTCGCTAGTGACGGTGTCAGTCTGGTGTCAGCCTCTCCTCGTGACGGTGTCAGTCTGGTGTCAGCCTCTCCTCGTGACGGTGTCAGTCTGGTGTCAGCCTCGCTAGTGACGGTTTCAGTCTGGTGTCAGCCTCTCCTCGTGACGGTGTCCGTCTGGTGTCAGACTCTCCTCGTGACGGTGTCAGTCTGGTGTCAGCCTCGCTAGTGACGGGGTCGGTCTGGTGTCAGCCTCTCCTCGTGACGGGGTCGGTCTGGTGTCAGCCTCTCCTCGTGACGGTGTCGGTCTGGTGTCAGCCTCTCCTCGTGACGGGGTCAGTCTGGTGTCAGCCTCTCCTCGTGACGGGGTCGGTCTGGTGTCAGCCTCTCCTCGTGACGGGGTCGGTCTGGTGTCAGCCTCGCTAGTGACGGTTTCAGTCTGGTGTCAGCCTCTCCTCGTGACGGTGTCAGTCTGGTGTCAGCCTCGCTAGTGACGGTGTCAGTCTGGTGTCAGCCTCGCTAGTGACGGTTTCAGTCTGGTGTCAGCCTCTCCTCGTGACGGTGTCAGTCTGGTGTCAGCCTCGCTAGTGACGGGGTCGGTCTGGTGTCAGCCTCTCCTCGTGACGGGGTCGGTCTGGTGTCAGCCTCTCCTCGTGACGGTGTCAGTCTGGTGTCAGCCTCGCTAGTGACGGGGTCGGTCTGGTGTCAGCCTCGCTAGTGACGGGGTCGGTCTAGTGTCAGCCTCGCCTCGTGACGGTGTCGGTCTGGTGTCAGCCTCGCCTCGTGACGGTGTCGGTCTGGTGTCATCCTCGCTAGTGACGGTGTCGGTCTGGTGTCAGCCTCGCTAGTGACGGTTTCAGTCTGGTGTCAGCCTCTCCTCGTGACGGTGTCGGTCTGGTGTCAGCCTCTCCTCGTGACGGTGTCGGTCTGGTGTCAGCCTCTCCTCGTGACAGGGTCCGTCTGGTGCGAGACTCGCTAGTGACGGTTTCGGTCTGGTGTCAGCCTCTCCTCGTGACGGTGTCAGTCTGGTGTCAGCCTCGCTAGTGACGGTGTCAGTCTGGTGTCAGCCTCTCCTCGTGACGGTGTCAGTCTGGTGTCAGCCTCTCCTCGTGACGGTGTCAGTCTGGTGTCAGCCTCGCTAGTGACGGGGTCGGTCTGGTGTCAGCCTCTCCTCGTGACGGGGTCCGTCTGGTGTCAGCCTCTCCTCGTGACGGGGTCGGTCTGGTGTCAGCCTCTCCTCGTGACGGGGTCGGTCTGGTGTCAGCCTCTCCTCGTGACGGTTTCAGTCTGGTGTCAGCCTCTCCTCGTGACGGTGTCAGTCTGGTGTCAGCCTCGCTAGTGACGGTGTCAGTCTGGTGTCAGCCTCGCTAGTGACGGTTTCAGTCTGGTGTCAGGCTCTCCTCGTGACGGTGTCAGTCTGGTGTCAGCCTCGCTAGTGACGGTTTCAGTCTGGTGTCATCCTCTCCTCGTGACGGTGACAGTCTGGTGTCAGCCTCTCCTCGTGACGGTGTCAGTCTGGTGTCAGCCTCGCTAGTGACGGTTTCAGTCTGGTGTCAGCCTCTCCTCGTGACGGTGTCAGTCTGGTGTCAGCCTCTCCTCGTGACGGAGTCAGTCTGGTGTCAGCCTCGCTAGTGACGGTTTCAGTCTGGTGTCAGCCTCTCCTCGTGACGGTGTCCGTCTGGTGTCAGCCTCGCTAGTGACGGGGTCGGTCTGGTGTCAGCCTCGCTAGTGACGGGGTCGGTCTGGTGTCAGCCTCGCCTCGTGACGGTGTCGGTCTGGTGTCAGCCTCGCCTCGTGACGGTGTCGGTCTGGTTTCATCCTCGCTAGTGACGGTGTCGGTCTGGTGTCATCCTCGCCTCGTGACGAGGTCGGTCTGGTGTCAGCCTCGCTAGTGACGGAGTCGGTCTGGTGTCAGCCTCTCCTCGTGACGGTGTCGGTCTGGTGTCAGCCTCTCCTCGTGACGGTGTCGGTCTTGTGTCAGCCTCTCCTCGTGACAGGGTCCGTCTGGTGTCAGCCTCGCTAGTGACGGTTTCGGTCTGGTGTCAGCCTCTCCTCGTGACGGTGTCCGTCTGGTGTCAGCCTCTCCTCGTGACGGTGTCAGTCTGGTGTCAGCCTCGCTAGTGACGGGGTCGGTCTGGTGTCAGCCTCTCCTCGTGACGGGGTCGGTCTGGTGTCAGCCTCTCCTCGTGACGGTGTCGGTCTGGTGTCAGCCTCTCCTCGTGACGGGGTCCGTCTGGTGTCAGCCTCTCCTCGTGACGGGGTCGGTCTGGTGTCAGCCTCTCCTCGTGACGGGGTCGGTCTGGTGTCAGCCTCGCTAGTGACGGTTTCAGTCTGGTGTCAGCCTCTCCTCGTGACGGTGTCAGTCTGGTGTCAGCCTCGCTAGTGACGGTGTCAGTCTGGTGTCAGCCTCGCTAGTGACGGTTTCAGTCTGGTGTCAGCCTCTCCTCGTGACGGTGTCGGTCTGGTGTCAGCCTCGCTAGTGACGGTTTCAGTCTGGTGTCAGCCTCTCCTCGTGACGGTGTCAGTCTGGTGTCAGCCTCTCCTCGTGACAGTGTCAGTCTGGTGTCAGCCTCGCTAGTGACGGTTTCAGTCTGGTGTCAGCCTCTCCTCGTGACGGTGTCAGTCTGGTGTCAGCCTCTCCTCGTGACGGTGTCAGTCTGGTGTCAGCCTCGCTAGTGACGGGGTCGGTCTGGTGTCAGCCTCTCCTCGTGACGGGGTCGGTTTGGTGTCAGCCTCTCCTCGTGACGGTGTCGGTCTGGTGTCAGCCTCTCCTCCTGACGGGGTCCGTCTGGTGTCAGCCTCTCCTCGTGACGGGGTTGGTCTGGTGTCAGCCTCTCCTCGTGACCGGGTCGGTCTGGTGTCAGCCTCGCTAGTGACGGTTTCAGTCTGGTGTCAGCCTCTCCTCGTGACGGTGTCAGTCTGGTGTCAGCCTCGCTAGTGACGGTGTCAGTCTGGTGTCAGCCTCTCCTCGTGACGGTGTCAGTCTGGTGTCAGCCTCGCTAGTGACGGTTTCAGTCTGGTGTCAGCCTCTCCTCGTGACGGTGTCCGTCTGGTGTCAGCCTCTCCTCGTGACGGTGTCAGTCTGGTGTCAGCCTCGCTAGTGACGGGGTCGGTCTGGTGTCAGCCTCTCCTCGTGACGGGGTCGGTCTGGTGTCAGCCTCTCCTCGTGACGGTGTCGGTCTGGTGTCAGCCTCTCCTCGTGACGGGGTCCGTCTGGTGTCAGCCTCTCCTCGTGACGGTGTCAGTCTGGTGTCAGCCTCGCTAGTGACGGTTTCAGTCTGGTGTCAGCCTCTCCTCGTGACGGTGTCAGTCTGGTGTCAGCCTCTCCTCGTGACGGGGTCGGTCTGGTGTCAGCCTCTCCTCGTGACGGTGTCGGTCTGGTGTCAGCCTCTCCTCGTGACGGGGTCCGTCTGGTGTCAGCCTCTCCTCGTGACGGTGTCAGTCTGGTGTCAGCCTCGCTAGTGACGGTTTCAGTCTGGTGTCAGCCTCTCCTCGTGACGGTGTCAGTCTGGTGTCAGCCTCTCCTCGTGACAGTGTCAGTCTGGTGTCAGCCTCGCTAGTGACGGTTTCAGTCTGGTGTCAGCCTCTCCTCGTGACGGTGTCAGTCTGGTGTCAGCCTCGCTAGTGACGGTTTCAGTCTGGTGTCAGCCTCGCTAGTGACGGTTTCAGTCTGGTGTCAGCCTCTCCTCGTGACGGTGTCCGTCTGGTGTCAGCCTCGCTAGTGACGGTGTCAGTCTGGTGTCAGCCTCTCCTCGTGACGGTGTCAGTCTGGTGTCAGCCTCTCCACTGACGGTGTCAGTCTGGTGTCAGCCTCGCTAGTGACGGTTTCAGTCTGGTGTCAGCCTCTCCTCGTGACGGTGTCCGTCTGGTGACAGCCTCTCCTCGTGACGGTGTCGGTCTGGTGTCAGCCTCTCCTCGTGACGGTGTCAGTCTGGTGTCAGCCTCTCCTCGTGACGGTGTCAGTCTGGTGTCAGCCTCGCTAGTGACGGTTTCAGTCTGGTGTCAGCCTCTCCTCGTGACAGTGTCCGTCTGGTGTCAGCCTCGCTAGTGACGGGGTCGGTCTGGTGTCAGCCTCGCTAGTGACGGGGTCGGTCTGGTGTAAGCCTCGCCTCGTGACGGTGTCGGTCTGGTGTCAGCCTCGCCTCGTGACGGTGTCGGTCTGGTGTCATCCTCGCTAGTGACGGTTTCAGTCTGGTGTCAGCCTCTCCTCGTGACGGTGTCCGTCTGGTGTCAGCCTCGCTAGTGACGGGGTCGGTCTGGTGTCAGCCTCGCTAGTGACGGGGTCGGTCTGGTGTCAGCCTCGCCTCGTGACGGTGTCGGTCTGGTGTCATCCTCGCCAGTGACGGTGTCGGTCTGGTGTCATCCTCGCCTCGTGACGGGGTCGGTCTGGTGTCAGCCTCGCTAGTGACGGAGTCGGTCTGGTGTCAGCCTCTCCTCGTGACGGTGTCGGTCTGGTGTCAGCCTCTCCTCTTGACGGTGTCGGTCTGGTGTCAGCCTCTCCTCGTGACAGGGTCCGTCTGGTGTCAGCCTCGCTAGTGACGGTTTCGGTCTGGTGTCAGCCTCTCCTCGTGACGGTGTCAGTCTGGTGTCAGCCTCGCTAGTGACGGTGTCAGTCTGGTGTCAGCCTCGCTAGTGACGGTGTCAGTCTGGTGTCAGCCTCTCCTCGTGACGGTGTCAGTCTGGTGTCAGCCTCTCCTCGTGACGGTGTCAGTCTGGTGTCAGCCTCTCCTCGTGACGGTGTCAGTCTGGTGTCAGCCTCGCTAGTGACGGTTTCAGTCTGGTGTCAGCCTCTCCTCGTGACGGTGTCCGTCTGGTGTCAGCCTCTCCTCGTGACGGTGTCAGTCTGGTGTCAGCCTCGCTAGTGACGGGGTCGGTCTGGTGTCAGCCTCTCCTCGTGACGGTGTCGGTCTGGTGTCAGCCTCTCCTCGTGACGGGGTCCGTCTGGTGTCAGCCTCTCCTCGTGACGGGGTCGGTCTGGTGTCAGCCTCTCCTCGTGACGGGGTCGGTCTGGTGTCAGCCTCGCTAGGGACGGTTTCAGTCTGGTGTCAGCCTCTCCTCGTGACGGTGTCAGTCTGGTGTCAGCCTCGCTAGTGACGGTGTCAGTCTGGTGTCAGCCTCGCTAGTGACGGTTTCAGTCTGGTGTCAGCCTCTCCTCGTGACGGTGTCAGTCTGGTGTCAGCCTCGCTAGTGACGGTTTCAGTCTGGTGTCAGCCTCTCCTCGTGACGGTGTCAGTCTGGTGTCAGCCTCTCCTCGTGACGGTGTCAGTCTGGTGTCAGCCTCGCTAGTGACGGTTTCAGTCTGGTGTCAGCCTCTCCTCGTGACGGTGTCAGTCTGGTGTCAGCCTCTCCTCGTGACGGTGTCAGTCTGGTGTCAGCCTCGCTAGTGACGGTTTCAGTCTGGTGTCAGCCTCTCCTCGTGACAGTGTCCGTCTGGTGTCAGCCTCGCTAGTGACGGGGTCGGTCTGGTGTCAGCCTCGCTAGTGACGGGGTCGGTCTGGTGTAAGCCTCGCCTCGTGACGGTGTCGGTCTGGTGTCAGCCTCGCCTCGTGACGGTGTCGGTCTGGTGTCATCCTCGCTAGTGACGGTTTCAGTCTGGTGTCAGCCTCTCCTCGTGACGGTGTCCGTCTGGTGTCAGCCTCGCTAGTGACGGGGTCGGTCTGGTGTCAGCCTCGCTAGTGACGGGGTCGGTCTGGTGTCAGCCTCGCCTCGTGACGGTGTCGGTCTGGTGTCATCCTCGCCAGTGACGGTGTCGGTCTGGTGTCATCCTCGCCTCGTGACGGGGTCGGTCTGGTGTCAGCCTCGCTAGTGACGGAGTCGGTCTGGTGTCAGCCTCTCCTCGTGACGGTGTCGGTCTGGTGTCAGCCTCTCCTCTTGACGGTGTCGGTCTGGTGTCAGCCTCTCCTCGTGACAGGGTCCGTCTGGTGTCAGCCTCGCTAGTGACGGTTTCGGTCTGGTGTCAGCCTCTCCTCGTGACGGTGTCAGTCTGGTGTCAGCCTCGCTAGTGACGGTGTCAGTCTGGTGTCAGCCTCGCTAGTGACGGTGTCAGTCTGGTGTCAGCCTCTCCTCGTGACGGTGTCAGTCTGGTGTCAGCCTCTCCTCGTGACGGTGTCAGTCTGGTGTCAGCCTCTCCTCGTGACGGTGTCAGTCTGGTGTCAGCCTCGCTAGTGACGGTTTCAGTCTGGTGTCAGCCTCTCCTCGTGACGGTGTCCGTCTGGTGTCAGCCTCTCCTCGTGACGGTGTCAGTCTGGTGTCAGCCTCGCTAGTGACGGGGTCGGTCTGGTGTCAGCCTCTCCTCGTGACGGTGTCGGTCTGGTGTCAGCCTCTCCTCGTGACGGGGTCCGTCTGGTGTCAGCCTCTCCTCGTGACGGGGTCGGTCTGGTGTCAGCCTCTCCTCGTGACGGGGTCGGTCTGGTGTCAGCCTCGCTAGGGACGGTTTCAGTCTGGTGTCAGCCTCTCCTCGTGACGGTGTCAGTCTGGTGTCAGCCTCGCTAGTGACGGTGTCAGTCTGGTGTCAGCCTCGCTAGTGACGGTTTCAGTCTGGTGTCAGCCTCTCCTCGTGACGGTGTCAGTCTGGTGTCAGCCTCGCTAGTGACGGTTTCAGTCTGGTGTCAGCCTCTCCTCGTGACGGTGTCAGTCTGGTGTCAGCCTCTCCTCGTGACGGTGTCAGTCTGGTGTCAGCCTCGCTAGTGACGGTTTCAGTCTGGTGTCAGCCTCTCCTCGTGACGGTGTCAGTCTGGTGTCAGCCTCTCCTCGTGACGGTGTCAGTCTGGTGTCAGCCTCGCTAGTGACGGTTTCAGTCTGGTGTCAGCCTCTCCTCGTGACGGTGTCCGTCTGGTGTCAGCCTCGCTAGTGACGGGGTCGGTCTGGTGTCAGCCTCGCTAGTGACGGGGTCGGTCTGGTGTCAGCCTCGCCTCGTGACGGTGTCGGTCTGGTGTCAGCCTCGCCTCGTGACGGTGTCAGTCTGGTGTCAGCCTCTCCTCGTGACGGTGTCAGTCTGGTGTCAGCCTCTCCTCGTGACGGTGTCAGTCTGGTGTCAGCCTCGCTAGTGACGGTTTCAGTCTGGTGTCAGCCTCTCCTCGTGACGGTGTCCGTCTGGTGTCAGCCTCTCCTCGTGACGGTGTCAGTCTGGTGTCAGCCTCGCTAGTGACGGTGTCAGTCTGGTGTCAGCCTCGCTAGTGACGGTGTCAGTCTGGTGTCAGCCTCGCTAGTGACGGTGTCAGTCTGGTGTCAGCCTCTCCTCGTGACGGTGTCAGTCTGGTGTCAGCCTCTGCTCGTGACGGTGTCAGTCTGGTGTCAGCCTCGCTAGTGACGGTTTCAGTCTGGTGTCAGCCTCTCCTCGTGACGGTGTCCGTCTGGTGTCAGCTTCTCCTCGTGACGGTGTCGGTCTGGTGTCAGCCTCTCCTCGTGACGGGGTCCGTCTGGTGTCAGCCTCTCCTCGTGACGGGTTCGGTCTGGTGTCAGCCTCTCCTCGTGACGGGGTCGGTCTGGTGTCAGCCTCGCTAGGGACGGTTTCAGTCTGGTGTCAGCCTCTCCTCGTGACGGTGTCAGTCTGGTGTCAGCCTCGCTAGTGACGGTGTCAGTCTGGTGTCAGCCTCGCTAGTGACGGTTTCAGTCTGGTGTCAGCCTCTCCTCGTGACGGTGTCAGTCTGGTGTCAGCCTCGCTAGTGACGGTATCAGTCTCGTGTCAGCCTCTCCTCGTGACGGTGTCCGTCTGGTGTCAGCCTCTCCTCGTGACGGTGTCAGTCTGGTGTCAGCCTCGCTAGTGACGGGGTCGGTCTGGTGTCAGCCTCTCCTCGTGACGGGGTCGGTCTGGTGTCAGCCTCTCCTCGTGACGGTGTCGGTCTGGTGTCAGCCTCTCCTCGTGACGGGGTCCGTCTGGTGTCAGCCTCTCCTCGTGACGGGGTCGGTCTGGTGTCAGCCTCTCCTCGTGACGGGGTCGGTCTGGTGTCAGCCTCGCTAGTGACGGTTTCAGTCTGGTGTCAGCCTCTCCTCGTGACGGTGTCAGTCTGGTGTCAGCCTCGCTAGTGACCGGGTCGGTCTGGTGTCAGCCTCTCCTCGTGACGGGGTCGGTCTGGTGTCAGCCTCTCCTCGTGACGGTGTCAGTCTGGTGTCAGCCTCGCTAGTGACGGTTTCAGTCTGGTGTCAGCCTCTCCTCGTGACGGTGTCCGTCTGGTGTCAGCCTCGCTAGTGACGGGGTCGGTCTGGTGTCAGCCTCGCTAGTGACGGGGTCGGTCTGGTGTCAGCCTCGCTAGTGACGGTGTCAGTCTGGTGTCAGCCTCGCTAGTGACGGTTTCAGTCTGGTGTCAGCCTCGCTAGTGACGGTTTCAGTCTGGTGTCAGCCTCTCCTCATGACGGTGTCAGTCTGGTGTCAGCCTCGCTAGTGACGGTGTCAGTCTGGTGTCAGCCTCGCTAGTGACGGTTTCAGTCTGGTGTCAGCCTCTCCTCGTGACGGTGTCCGTCTGGTGTCAGCCTCGCTAGTGACGGGGTCGGTCTGGTGTCAGCCTCGCTAGTGACGGGGTCGGTCTGGTGTCAGCCTCGCCTCGTGACGGTGTCGGTCTGGTGTCAGCCTCGCCTCGTGACGGTGTCGGTCTGGTGTCATCCTCGCTAGTGACGGGGTCGGTCTGGTGTCAGCCTCGCTAGTGACGGAGTAGGTCTGGTGTCAGCCTCTCCTCGTGACGGTGTCGGTCTGGTGTCAGCCTCTCCTCGTGACGGTGTCAGTCTGGTGTCAGCCTCGCTAGTGACGGTTTCGGTCTGGTGTCAGCCTCTCCTCGTGACGGTGTCAGTCTGGTGTCAGCCTCGCTAGTGACGGTGTCAGTCTGGTGTCAGCCTCGCTAGTGACGGTGTCAGTCTGGTGTCAGCCTCTCCTCGTGACGGTGTCAGTCTGGTGTCAGCCTCGCTAGTGACGGTTTCGGTCTGGTGTCAGCCTCTCCTCGTGACGGTGTCAGTCTGGTGTCAGCCTCGCTAGTGACGGTGTCAGTCTGGTGTCAGCCTCGCTAGTGACGGTGTCAGTCTGGTGTCAGCCTCTCCTCGTGACGGTGTCAGTCTGGTGTCAGCCTCTCCTCGTGACGGTGTCAGTCTGGTGTCAGCCTCGCTAGTGACGGTGTCAGTCTGGTGTCAGCCTCTCCTCGTGACGGTGTCAGTCTGGTGTCAGCCTCTCCTCGTGACGGTGTCAGTCTGGTGTCAGCCTCGCTAGTGACGGTTTCAGTCTGGTGTCAGCCTCTCCTCGTGACGGTGTCAGTCTGGTGTCAGCCTCGCTAGTGACGGTGTCAGTCTGGTGTCAGCCTCGCTAGTGACGGTGTGAGTCTGGTGTCAGCCTCTCCTCGTGACGGTGTCAGTCTGGTGTCAGCCTCTCCTCGTGACGGTGTCCGTCTGATGTCAGCCTCTCCTCGTGACGGTGTCAGTCTGGTGTCAGCCTCGCTAGTGACGGTTTCAGTCTGGTGTCAGCCTCTCCTCGTGACGGTGTCCGTCTGGTGTCAGCCTCTCCTCGTGACGGTGTCAGTCTGGTGTCAGCCTCGCTAGTGACGGGGTCGGTCTGGTGTCAGCCTCTCCTCGTGACGGGGTCGGTCTGGTGTCACCCTCTCCTCGTGACGGTGTCGGTCTGGTGTCAGCCTCTCCTCGTGACGGGGTCCGTCTGGTGTCAGCCTCTCCTCGTGACGGGGTCGGTCTGGTGTCAGCCTCTCCTCGTGACGGTGTCAGTCTGGTGTCAGCCTCGCTAGTGACGGTTTCAGTCTGGTGTCAGCCTCTCCTCGTGACGGTGTCCGTCTGGTGTCAGCCTCGCTAGTGACGGGGTCGGTCTGGTGTCAGCCTCGCTAGTGACGGGGTCGGTCTGGTGTCAGCCTCGCTAGTGACGGTGTCAGTCTGGTGTCAGCCTCGCTAGTGACGTTTTCAGTCTGGTGTCAGCCTCTCCTCGTGACGGTGTCAGTCTGGTGTCAGCCTCGCTAGTGACGGTTTCAGTCTGGTGTCAGCCTCTCCTCGTGACGGTGTCAGTCTGGTGTCAGCCTCTCCTCGTGACAGTGTCAGTCTGGTGTCAGCCTCGCTAGTGACGGTTTCAGTCTGGTGTCAGCCTCTCCTCGTGACGGTGTCAGTCTGGTGTCAGCCTCTCCTCGTGACGGTGTCAGTCTGGTGTCAGCCTCGCTAGTGACGGTTTCAGTCTGGTGTCAGCCTCTCCTCGTGACGGTGTCCGTCTGGTGTCAGCCTCGCTAGTGACGGGGTCGGTCTGGTGTCAGCCTCGCTAGTGACGGGGTCGGTCTGGTGTCAGCCTCGCCTCGTGACGGTGTCGGTCTGGTGTCATCCTCGCCTCGTGACGGGGTCGGTCTGGTGTCAGCCTCGCTAGTGACGGAGTCGGTCTGGTGTCAGCCTCTCCTCGTGACGGTGTCGGTCTGGTGTCAGCTTCTCCTCGTGACGGTGTCAGTCTGGTGTCAGCCTCTCCTCGTGACGGTGTCAGTCTGGTGTCAGCCTCGCTAGTGACGGTTTCGGTCTGGTGTCAGCCTCTCCTCGTGACGGTGTCAGTCTGGTGTCAGCCTCGCTAGTGACGGTGTCAGTCTGGTGTCAGCCTCGCTAGTGACGGTTTCGGTCTGGTGTCAGCCTCTCCTCGTGACGGTGTCAGTCTGGTGTAAGCCTCGCTAGTGACGGTGTCAGTCTGGTGTCAGCCTCGCTAGTGACGGTGTCAGTCTGGTGTCAGCCTCTCCTCGTGACGGTGTCAGTCTGGTGTCAGCCTCGCTAGTGACGGTTTCAGTCTGGTGTCAGCCTCTCCTCGTGACGGTGTCCGTCTGGTGTCAGCCTCTCCTCGTGACAGGGTCCGTCTGGTGTCAGCCTCGCTAGTGACGGTTTCGGTCTGGTGTCAGCCTCTCCTCGTGACGGTGTCAGTCTGGTGTCAGCCTCGCTAGTGACGGTGTCAGTCTGGTGTCAGCCTCTCCTCGTGACGGTGTCAGTCTGGTGTCAGCCTCTCCTCGTGACGGTGTCCGTCTGGTGTCAGCCTCTCCTCGTGACGGTGTCAGTCTGGTGTCAGCCTCTCCTCGTGACGGGGTCGGTCTGGTGTCAGCCTCTCCTCGTGACGGGGTCGGTCTGGTGTCAGCCTCGCTAGTGACGGTTTCAGTCTGGTGTCAGCCTCGCTAGTGACGGTGTCGGTCTGGTGTCAGCCTCTCCTTGTAACGGTGTCAGTCTGGTGTCAGCCTCGCTAGTGACGGGGTCGGTCTGGTGTCAGCCTCTCCTCGTGACGGGGTCGGTCTGGTGTCAGCCTCTCCTCGTGACGGTGTCAGTCTGGTGTCAGCCTCGCTAGTGACGGTGTCAGTCTGGTGTCAGCCTCTCCTCGTGACGGTGTCGGTCTGGTGTCAGCCTCGCCTCGTGACGGTGTCGGTCTGGTGTCAGCCTCGCCTCGTGACGGTGTCGGTCTGGTGTCATCCTCGCTAGTGACGGTGTCGGTCTGGTGTCATCCTCGCCTCGTGACGGGGTCGGTCTGGTGTCAGCCTCGCTAGTGACGGAGTCGGTCTGGTGTCAGCCTCTCCTCGTGACGGTGTCGGTCTGGTGTCAGCCTCTCCTCGTGACGGTGTCGGTCTGGTGTCAGCCTCTCCTCGTGACAGGGTCCGTCTGGTGTCAGCCTCGCTAGTGACGGTTTCGGTCTGGTGTCAGCCTCTCCTCGTGACGGTGTCAGTCTGGTGTCAGCCTCGCTAGTGACGGTGTCAGTCTGGTGTCAGCCTCGCTAGTGACGGTGTCAGTCTGGTGTCAGCCTCTCCTCGTGACGGTGTCAGTCTGGTGTCAGCCTCTCCTCGTGACGGTGTCAGTCTGGTGTCAGCCTCGCTAGTGACGGTTTCAGTCTGGTGTCAGCCTCTCCTCGTGACGGTGTCAGTCTGGTGTCAGCCTCTCCTCGTGACGGTGTCAGTCTGGTGTCAGCCTCTCCTCGTGACGGTGTCAGTCTGGTGTCAGCCTCGCTAGTGACGATTTCAGTCTGGTGTCAGCCTCTCCTCGTGACGGTGTCCGTCTGGTGTCAGCCTCTCCTCGTGACGGTGTCAGTCTGGTGTCAGCCTCGCTAGTGACGGGGTCGGTCTGGTGTCAGCCTCTCCTCGTGACGGGGTCGGTCTGGTGTCAGCCTCTCCTCGTGACGGTGTCGGTCTGGTGTCAGCCTCTCCTCGTGACGGGGTCCGTCTGGTGTCAGCCTCTCCTCGTGACGGGGTCGGTCTGGTGTCAGCCTCTCCTCGTGACGGGGTCGGTCTGGTGTCAGCCTCGCTAGTGACGGTTTCAGTCTGGTGTCAGCCTCTCCTCGTGACGGTGTCAGTCTGGTGTCAGCCTCGCTAGTGACGGTGTCAGTCTGGTGTCAGTCTCGCTAGTGACGGTTTCAGTCTGGTGTCAGCCTCTCCTCGTGACGGTGTCAGTCTGGTGTCAGCCTCGCTAGTGACGGTTTCAGTCTGGTGTCAGCCTCTCCTCGTGACGGTGTCAGTCTGGTGTCAGCCTCTCCTCGTGACGGTGTCAGTCTGGTGTCAGCCTCGCTTGTGACGGTTTCAGTCTGGTGTCAGCCTCTCCTCGTGACGGTGTCCGTCTGGTGTCAGCCTCGCTAGTGACGGGGTCGGTCTGGTGTCAGCCTCGCTAGTGACGGGGTCGGTCTGGTGTCAGCCTCGCCTCGTGACGGTGTCGGTCTGGTGTCAGCCTCGCCTCGTGACGGTGTCGGTCTGGTGTCATCCTCGCTAGTGACGGTGTCGGTCTGGTGTCATCCTCGCCTCGTGACGGGGTCGGTCTGGTGTCAGCCTCGCTAGTGACGGAGTCGGTCTGGTGTCAGCCTCTCCTCGTGACGGTGTCAGTCTGGTGTCAGCCTCTCCTCGTGATGGTGTCGGTCTGGTGTCAGCCTCTCCTCGTGACAGGGTCCGTCTGGTGTCAGCCTCGCTAGTGACGGTTTCGGTCTGGTGTCAGCCTCTCCTCGTGACGGTGTCAGTCTGGTGTCAGCCTCGCTAGTGACGGTGTCAGTCTGGTGTCAGCCTCGCTAGTGACGGTGTCAGTCTGGTGTCAGCCTCTCCTCGTGACGGTGTCAGTCTGGTGTCAGCCTCTCCTCGTGACGGTGTCAGTCTGGTGTCAGCCTCGCTAGTGACGGTTTCAGTCTGGTGTCAGCCTCTCCTCGTGACGGTGTCCGTCTGGTGTCAGCCTCGCTAGTGACGGGGTCGGTCTGGTGTCAGCCTCTCCTCGTGACGGGGTCGGTCTGGTGTCAGCCTCTCCTCGTGACGGTGTCGGTCTGGTGTCAGCCTCTCCTCGTGACGGGGTCCGTCTGGTGTCAGCCTCTCCTCGTGACGGGGTCGGTCTGGTGTCAGCCTCTCCTCGTGACGGGGTCGGTCTGGTGTCAGCCTCGCTAGTGACGGTTTCAGTCTGGTGTCAGCCTCTCCTCGTGACGGTGTCAGTCTGGTGTCAGCCTCGCTAGTGACGGTGTCAGTCTGGTGTCAGCCTCGCTAGTGACGGTTTCAGTCTGGTGTCAGCCTCTCCTCGTGACGGTGTCAGTCTGGTGTCAGCCTCGCTAGTGACGGTTTCAGTCTGGTGTCAGCCTCTCCTCGTGACGGTGTCAGTCTGGTGTCAGCCTCGCTAGTGACGGTTTCAGTCTGGTGTCAGCCTCTCCTCGTGACGTTGTCAGTCTGGTGTCAGCCTCTCCTCGTGACAGTGTCAGTCTGGTGTCAGCCTCGCTAGTGACGGTTTCAGTCTGGTGTCAGCCTCTCCTCGTGACGGTGTCAGTCTGGTGTCAGACTCTCCTCGTGACGGTGTCAGTCTGGTGTCAGCCTCGCTAGTGACGGTTTCAGTCTGGTGTCAGCCTCTCCTCGTGACGGTGTCCGTCTGGTGTCAGCCTCTCCTCGTGACGGTGTCAGTCTGGTGTCAGCCTCGCTAGTGACGGGGTCGGTCTGGTGTCAGCCTCGCTAGTGACGGGGTCGGTCTGGTGTCAGCCTCTCCTCGTGACGGTGTCGGTCTGGTGTCAGCCTCTCCTCGTGACGGGGTCGGTCTGGTGTCAGCCTCTCCTCGTGACGGTGTCAGTCTGGTGTCAGCCTCGCTAGTGACGGGGTCGGTCTGGTGTCAGCCTCTCCTCGTGACGGTGTCAGTCTGGTGTCAGCCTCGCTAGTGACGGTGTCAGTCTGGTGTCAGCCTCGCTAGTGACGGTGTCGGTCTGGTGTCAGCCTCTCCTCGTGACGGGGTCGGTCTGGTGTCAGCCTCTCCTCGTGACGGTGTCAGTCTGGTGTCAGCCTCGCTAGTGACGGTTTCAGTCTGGTGTCAGCCTCTCCTCGTGACGGTGTCCGTCTGGTGTCAGCCTCGCTAGTGACGGGGTCGGTCTGGTGTCAGCCTCGCTAGTGACGGGGTCGGTCTGGTGTCAGCCTCGCCTCGTGACGGTGTCGGTCTGGTGTCATCCTCGCTAGTGACTGTGTCGGTCTGGTGTCATCCTCGCTAGTGACGGTGTCTGTCTGGTGTCATCCTCGCCTCGTGACGGGGTCGGTCTGGTGTCAGCCTCGCTAGTGACGGTGTCAGTCTGGTGTCAGCCTCTCCTCGTGACGGTGTCAGTCTGGTGTCAGCCTCTCCTCGTGACGGTGTCCGTCTGGTGTCAGCCTCTCCTCGTGACGGTGTCAGTCTGGTGTCAGCCTCGCTAGTGACGGGGTCGGTCTGGTGTCAGCCTCTCCTCGTGACGGGGTCGGTCTGGTGTCAGCCTCTCCTCGTGACGGTGTCGGTCTGGTGTCATCCTCGCTAGTGACGGTGTCGGTCTGGAGTCATCCTCGCCTCGTGACGGGGTCGGTCTGGTGTCAGCCTCGCTAGTGACAGAGTCGGTCTGGTGTCAGCCTCTCCTCGTGACGGTGTCGGTCTGGTGTCAGCCTCTCCTCGTGACAGGGTCCGTCTGGTGTCAGCCTCGCTAGTGACGGTGTCAGTCTGGTGTCAGCCTCTCCTCGTGACGGTGTCAGTCTGGTGTCAGCCTCGCTAGTGACGGTGTCAGTCTGGTGTCAGCCTCGCTAGTGACGGTGTCAGTCTGGTGTCAGCCTCTCCTCGTGACGGTGTCAGTCTGGTGTCAGCCTCTCCTCGTGACGGTGTCAGTCTGGTGTCAGCCTCGCTAGTGACGGTATCAGTCTGGTGTCAGCCTCTCCTCGTGACGGTGTCCGTCTGGTGTCAGCCTCTCCTCGTGACGGTGTCAGTCTGGTGTCAGCCTCGCTAGTGACGGGGTCGGTCTGGTGTCAGCCTCTCCTCATGACGGTGTCAGTCTGGTGTCAGCCTCGCTAGTGACGGTTTCAGTCTGGTGTCAGCATCTCCTCGTGACGGTGTCGGTCTGGTGTCAGCCTCGCCTCGTGACGGTGTCGGTCTGGTGTCATCCTCGCTAGTGACGGTGTCGGTCTGGTATCATCCTCGCCTCGTGACGGTGTCAGTCTGGTGTCTGCCTCGCTAGTGACGGTGTCGGTCTGGTGTCAGCCTCTCCTCGTGACGGGGTCGGTCTGGTGTCAGCCTCTCCTTGTGACGGGGGTCGGTCTGGTGTCATCCTCGCTAGTGACGGTGTCGGTCTGGTGTCATCCTCGCCTCGTGACGGTGTCGGTCTGGTGTCATCCTCGCTAGTGACGGTGTCGGTCTGGTGTCAGCCTCTCCTCGTGACGGGGTCGGTCTGGTGTCAGCCTCTCCTTGTGACGGGGGTCGGTCTGGTGTCAGCCTCGCTAGTGATGGTTTCGGTCTGGTGTCAGCCTCTCCTCGTGACGGTGTCGCTCTGGTGTCATCCTCGCTAGTGACGGTGTCGGTCTGGTGTCATCCTCGCCTCGTGACGGGTTCGGTCTGGTGTCAGCCTCGCTAGTGACGGTGTCGGTCTGGTGTCAGCCTCTCCTCGTGACGGGGTCGGTTTGGTGTCAGCCTCTCCTCGTGACGGGGGTCGGTCTGGTGTCAGCCTCGCTAGTGACGGTTTCGGTCTGGTGTCAGCCTCTCCTCGTGACGGTGTCGGTCTGGTGTCATCCTCGCTAGTGACGGTGTTGGTCTGGGGTCATCCTCGCCTCGTGACGGGGTCGGTCTGGTGTCAGCCTCGCTAGTGACGGTTTCAGTCTGGTGTCAGCCTCTCCTCGTGACGGTGTCGGTCTGGTGTCAGCCTCTCCTCGTGACGGTGTCAGTCTGGTGTCAGCCTCGCTAGTGACGGTGTCAGTCTGGTGTCAGCCTCGCTAGTGACGGTGTCAGTCTGGTGTCAGCCTCTCCTCGTGACGGTGTCAGTCTGGTGTCAGCCTCTCCTCGTGATGGGGTCCGTCTGGTGTCAGCCTCGCTAGTGACGGGGTCGGTCTGGTGTCAGCCTCGCTAGTGACGGTTTCAGTCTGGTGTCAGCCTCTCCTCGTGACGGTGTCCGTCTGGTGTCAGCCTCTCCTCGTGACGGTGTCAGTCTGGTGTCAGCCTCGCTAGTGACGGTTTCAGTCTGGTGTCAGCCTCTCCTCGTGACGGTGTCCATCTGGTGTCAGCCTCGCTAGTGACGGGGTCGGTCTGGTGTCAGCCTCGCTAGTGACGGGGTCGGTTTGGTGTCAGCCTCGCCTCGTGACGGTGTCGGTCTGGTGTCAGCCTCGCCTCGTGACGGTGTCGGTCTGGTGTCATCCTCGCTAGTGACGGTGTCGGTCTGGTGTCATCCTCGCCTCGTGATGGGGTCGGTCTGGTGTCAGCCTCGCTAGTGACGGAGTCGGTCTGGTGTCAGCCTCTCCTCGTGACGGTGTCGGTCTGGTGTCAGCCTCTCCTCGTGACGGTGTCGGTCTGGTGTCAGCTCTTCGTGACAGGGTCCGTCTGGTGTCAGCCTCGCTAGTGACGGTTTCGGTCTGGTGTCAGCCTCGCTAGTGACGGTGTCAGTCTGGTGTCAGCCTCGCTAGTGACGGTGTCAGTCTGGTGTCAGCCTCGCTAGTGACGGTGTCAGTCTGGTGTCAGCCTCGCTAGTGACGGTGTCAGTCTGGTGTCAGCCTCTCCTCGTGACGGTGTCAGTCTGGTGTCAGCCTCTCCTCGTGACGGTGTCAGTCTGGTGTCAGCCTCGCTAGTGACGGTTTCAGTCTGGTGTCAGCCTCTCCTCGTGACGGTGTCCGTCTGGTGTCAGCCTCGCTAGTGACGGGGTCGGTCTGGTGTCAGCCTCTCCTCGTGACTGGGTCGGTCTGGTGTCAGCCTCTCCTCGTGACGGTGTCGGTCTGGTGTCAGCCTCTCCTCGTGACAGGGTCCGTCTGGTGTCAGCCTCTCCTCGTGACAGGGTCCGTCTGGTGTCAGCCTCTCCTCGTGACGGGGTCGGTCTGGTGTCAGCCTCTCCTCGTGACGGAGTCGGTCTGGTGTCAGCCTCGCTAGTGACGGTTTCAGTCTGGTGTCAGCCTCTCCTCGTGACGGTGTCAGTCTGGTGTCAGCCTCGCTAGTGACGGTGTCAGTCTGGTGTCAGCCTCGCTAGTGACGGTTTCAGTCTGGTGTCAGCCTCGCTAGTGACGGGGTCGGTCTGGTGTCAGCCTCTCCTCGTGACGGGGTCGGTCTGGTGTCAGCCTCTCCTCGTGACGGTGTCAGTCTGGTGTCAGCTTCGCTAGTGACGGTTTCAGTCTGGTGTCAGCCTCTCCTCGTGACGGTGTCCGTCTGGTGTCAGCCTCGCTAGTGACGGGGTCGGTCTGGTGTCAGCCTCGCTAGTGACGGGGTCGGTCTGGTGTCAGCCTCGCCTCGTGACGGTGTCGGTCTGGTGTCAGCCTCTCCTCGTGACGGTGTCGGTCTGGTGTCAGCCTCTCCTCGTGACGGGGTCGGTCTGGTGTCAGCCTCTCCTTGTGACGGGGGTCGGTCTGGTGTCAGCCTCGCTAGTGATGGTTTCGGTCTGGTGTCAGCCTCTCCTCGTGACGGTGTCGCTCTGGTGTCATCCTCGCTAGTGACGGTGTCGGTCTGGTGTCATCCTCGCCTCGTGACGGGTTCGGTCTGGTGTCAGCCTCGCTAGTGACGGTGTCGGTCTGGTGTCAGCCTCTCCTCGTGACGGGGTCGGTTTGGTGTCAGCCTCTCCTCGTGACGGGGGTCGGTCTGGTGTCAGCCTCGCTAGTGACGGTTTCGGTCTGGTGTCAGCCTCTCCTCGTGACGGTGTCGGTCTGGTGTCATCCTCGCTAGTGACGGTGTTGGTCTGGGGTCATCCTCGCCTCGTGACGGGGTCGGTCTGGTGTCAGCCTCGCTAGTGACGGTTTCAGTCTGGTGTCAGCCTCTCCTCGTGACGGTGTCGGTCTGGTGTCAGCCTCTCCTCGTGACGGTGTCAGTCTGGTGTCAGCCTCGCTAGTGACGGTGTCAGTCTGGTGTCAGCCTCGCTAGTGACGGTGTCAGTCTGGTGTCAGCCTCTCCTCGTGACGGTGTCAGTCTGGTGTCAGCCTCTCCTCGTGATGGGGTCCGTCTGGTGTCAGCCTCGCTAGTGACGGGGTCGGTCTGGTGTCAGCCTCGCTAGTGACGGTTTCAGTCTGGTGTCAGCCTCTCCTCGTGACGGTGTCCGTCTGGTGTCAGCCTCTCCTCGTGACGGTGTCAGTCTGGTGTCAGCCTCGCTAGTGACGGTTTCAGTCTGGTGTCAGCCTCTCCTCGTGACGGTGTCCATCTGGTGTCAGCCTCGCTAGTGACGGGGTCGGTCTGGTGTCAGCCTCGCTAGTGACGGGGTCGGTTTGGTGTCAGCCTCGCCTCGTGACGGTGTCGGTCTGGTGTCAGCCTCGCCTCGTGACGGTGTCGGTCTGGTGTCATCCTCGCTAGTGACGGTGTCGGTCTGGTGTCATCCTCGCCTCGTGATGGGGTCGGTCTGGTGTCAGCCTCGCTAGTGACGGAGTCGGTCTGGTGTCAGCCTCTCCTCGTGACGGTGTCGGTCTGGTGTCAGCCTCTCCTCGTGACGGTGTCGGTCTGGTGTCAGCTCTTCGTGACAGGGTCCGTCTGGTGTCAGCCTCGCTAGTGACGGTTTCGGTCTGGTGTCAGCCTCGCTAGTGACGGTGTCAGTCTGGTGTCAGCCTCGCTAGTGACGGTGTCAGTCTGGTGTCAGCCTCGCTAGTGACGGTGTCAGTCTGGTGTCAGCCTCGCTAGTGACGGTGTCAGTCTGGTGTCAGCCTCTCCTCGTGACGGTGTCAGTCTGGTGTCAGCCTCTCCTCGTGACGGTGTCAGTCTGGTGTCAGCCTCGCTAGTGACGGTTTCAGTCTGGTGTCAGCCTCTCCTCGTGACGGTGTCCGTCTGGTGTCAGCCTCGCTAGTGACGGGGTCGGTCTGGTGTCAGCCTCTCCTCGTGACTGGGTCGGTCTGGTGTCAGCCTCTCCTCGTGACGGTGTCGGTCTGGTGTCAGCCTCTCCTCGTGACAGGGTCCGTCTGGTGTCAGCCTCTCCTCGTGACAGGGTCCGTCTGGTGTCAGCCTCTCCTCGTGACGGGGTCGGTCTGGTGTCAGCCTCTCCTCGTGACGGAGTCGGTCTGGTGTCAGCCTCGCTAGTGACGGTTTCAGTCTGGTGTCAGCCTCTCCTCGTGACGGTGTCAGTCTGGTGTCAGCCTCGCTAGTGACGGTGTCAGTCTGGTGTCAGCCTCGCTAGTGACGGTTTCAGTCTGGTGTCAGCCTCGCTAGTGACGGGGTCGGTCTGGTGTCAGCCTCTCCTCGTGACGGGGTCGGTCTGGTGTCAGCCTCTCCTCGTGACGGTGTCAGTCTGGTGTCAGCTTCGCTAGTGACGGTTTCAGTCTGGTGTCAGCCTCTCCTCGTGACGGTGTCCGTCTGGTGTCAGCCTCGCTAGTGACGGGGTCGGTCTGGTGTCAGCCTCGCTAGTGACGGGGTCGGTCTGGTGTCAGCCTCGCCTCGTGACGGTGTCGGTCTGGTGTCAGCCTCTCCTCGTGACGGTGTCGGTCTGGTGTCAGCCTCTCCTCGTGACAGGGTCCGTCTGGTGTCAGCCTCGCTAGTGACGGTTTTGGTCTGGTGTCAGCCTCTCCTCGTGACGGTGTCAGTCTGGTGTCAGCCTTGCTAGTGACGGTGTCAGTCTGGTGTCAGCCTCGCTAGTGACGGTGTCAGTCTGGTGTCAGCCTCTCCTCGTGACGGTGTCAGTCTGGTGTCAGCCTCTCCTCGTGACGGTGTCAGTCTGGTGTCAGCCTCGCTAGTGACGGTTTCAGTCTGGTGTCAGCCTCTCCTCGTGACGGTGTCCGTCTGGTGTCAGCCTCTCCTCGTGACGGTGTCAGTCTGGTGTCAGCCTCGCTAGTGCGTGGTCGGTCTGGTGTCAGCCTCTCCTCGTGACGGGGTCGGTCTGGTGTCAGCCTCTCCTCGTGACGGTGTCGGTCTGGTGTCAGCCTCTCCTCGTGACGGGGTCCGTCTGGTGTCAGCCTCTCCTCGTGACGGGGTCGGTCTGGTGTCAGCCTCTCCTCGTGACGGGGTCGGTCTGGTGTCAGCCTCGCTAGTGACGGTTTCAGTCTGGTGTCAGCCTCTCCTCGTGACGGTGTCAGTCTGGTGTCAGCATCGCTAGTGACGGTGTCAGTCTGGTGTCAGCCTCGCTAGTGACGGTGTCAGTCTGGTGTCAGCCTCTCCTTGTGACGGTGTCAGTCTGGTGTCAGCCTCTCCTCGTGACGGTGTCAGTCTGGTGTCAGCCTCGCTAGTGACGGTTTCAGTCTGGTGTCAGCCTCTCCTCGTGACGGTGTCCGTCTGGTGTCAGCCTCTCCTCGTGACGGTGTCGGTCTGGTGTCAGCCTCGCCTCGTGACGGTGTCGGTCTGGTGTCATCCTCGCTAGTGACGTTGTCGGTCTGGTGTCATCCTCGCCTCGTGACGGGGTCGGTCTGGTGTCAGCCTCTCCTCGTGACGGTGTCGGTCTGGTGTCAGCCTCTCCTCGTGACGGTGTCAGTCTGGTGTCAGCTTCGCTAGTGACGGTTTCAGTCTGGTGTCAGCCTCTCCTCGTGACGGTGTCCGTCTGGTGTCAGCCTCGCTAGTGACGGGGTCGGTCTGGTGTCAGCCTCGCTAGTGACGGGGTCGGTCTGGTGTCAGCCTCGCCTCGTGACGGTGTCGGTCTGGTGTCAGCCTCGCCTCATGACGGTGTCGGTCTGGTGTCATCCTCGCTAGTGACGGTGTCGGTCTGGTGTCATCCTCGCCTCGTGACGGGGTCGGTCTGGTGTCAGCCTCTCCTCGTGACAGGGTCCGTCTGGTGTCAGCCTCGCTAGTGACGGTTTCGGTCTGGTGTCAGCCTCTCCTCGTGACGGTGTCCGTCTGGTGTCAGCCTCTCCTCGTGACGGTGTCAGTCTGGTGTCAGCCTCGCTAGTGACGGGGTCGGTCTGGTGTCAGCCTCTCCTCGTGACGGTGTCAGTCTGGTGTCAGCCTCGCTAGTGACGGTGTCAGTCTGGTGTCAGCCTCGCTAGTGACGGTTTCAGTCTGGTGTCAGCCTCTCCTCGTGACGGTGTCAGTCTGGTGTCAGCCTCGCTAGTGACGGTTTCAGTCTGGTGTCAGCCTCTCCTTGTGACGGTGTCCGTCTGGTGTCAGCCTCGCTAGTGACGGGGTCGGTCTGGTGTCAGCCACGCTAGTGACGGGGTCGGTCTGGTGTCAGCCTCGCCTCGTGACGGTGTCGGTCTGGTGTCAGCCTCGCCTCGTGACGGTGTCGGTCTGGTGTCATCCTCGCTAGTGACGGTATCGGTCTGGTGTCATTCTCGCCTCGTGACGGGGTCGGTCTGGTGTCAGCATCGCTAGTGACGGAGTCGGTCTGGTGTCAGCCTCTCCTCGTGACGGTGTCGGTCTGGTGTCAGCCTCTCCTCGTGACGGTGTCGGTCTGGTGTCAGCCTCTCCTCGTGACAGGGTCCGTCTGGTGTCAGCCTCGCTAGTGACGGTTTCGGTCTGGTGTCAGCCTCTCCTCGTGACGGTGTCAGTCTGGTGTCAGCCTCGCTAGTGACGGTGTCAGTCTGGTGTCAGCCTCGCTAGTGACGGTGTCAGTCTGGTGTCAGCCTCGCTTGTGACGGTTTCAGTCTGGTGTCAGCCTCTCCTCGTGACGGTGTCCGTCTGGTGTCAGCCTCTCCTCGTGACGGTGTCAGTCTGGTGTCAGCCTCGCTAGTGACGGGGTCGGTCTGGTGTCAGCCTCTCCTCGTGACGGGGTCGGTCTGGTGTCAGCCTCTCCTCGTGACGGTGTCGGTCTGGTGTCAGCCTCTCCTCGTGACGGGGTCCGTCTGGTGTCAGCCTCTCCTCGTGACGGGGTCGGTCTGGTGTCAGCCTCTCCTCGTGACGTTGTCAGTCTGGTGTCAGCCTCTCCTCGTGACGGTGTCGGTCTGGTGTCAGCCTCTCCTCGTGACGGTGTCAGTCTGGTGTCAGCCTCGCTAGTGACGGTTTCGGTCTGGTGTCAGCCTCTCCTCGTGACGGTGTCGGTCTGGTGTCAGCCTCTCCTCGTGACAGGGTCCGTCTGGTGTCAGCCTCGCTAGTGACGGTTTCAGTCTGGTGTCAGCCTCTCCTCGTGACGGTGTCAGTCTGGTGTCAGCCTCGCTAGTGACGGTGTCAGTCTGGTGTCAGCCTCGCTAGTGACGGTGTCAGTCTGGTGTCAGCCTCTCCTCGTGACGGTGTCAATCTGGTGTCAGCCTCTCCTCGTGACGGTGTCAGTCTGGTGTCAGCCTCGCTAGTGACGGTTTCAGTCTCGTGTCAGCCTCTCCTCGTGACGGTGTCCGTCTGGTGTCAGCCTCTCCTCGTGACGGTGTCAGTCTGGTGTCAGCCTCGTTAGTGACGGGGTCGGTCTGGTGTCAGCCTCTCCTTGTGACGGGGTCGGTCTGGTGTCAGCCTCTCCTCGTGACGGTGTCGGTCTGGTGTCAGCCTCTCCTCGTGACGGGGTCGGTCTGGTGTCAGCCTATCCTCGTGACGGGGTCGGTCTGGTGTCAGCCTCGCTAGTGACGGTTTCAGTCTGGTGTCAGCCTCTCCTCGTGACGGTGTCGGTCTGGTGTCATCCTCGCCTCGTGACGGGGTCGGTCTGGTGTCAGCCTCGCTAGTGACGGAGTCGGTCTGGTGTCAGCCTCTCCTCGTGACGGTGTCGGTCTGGTGTCAGCCTCTCCTTGTGACGGTGTCGGTCTGGTGTCAGCCTCTCCTCGTGACAGGGTCCGTCTGGTGTCAGCCTCGCTAGTGACGGTTTCGGTCTGGTGTCAGCCTCTCCTCGTGACGGTGTCAGTCTGGTGTCAGCCTCGCTAGTGACGGTGTCAGTCTGGTGTCAGCCTCGCTAGTGACGGTGTCAGTCTGGTGTTAGCCTCTCCTCGTGACGGTGACAGTCTGGTTTCAGCCTCTCCTCGTGACGGTGTCAGTCTGGTGTCAGCCTCTCCTCGTGACGGTGTCAGTCTGGTGTCAGCCTCGCTAGTGACGGTTTCAGTCTGGTGTCAGCCTCTCCTCGTGACGGTGTCCGTCTGGTGTCAGCCTCGCTAGTGACGGGGTCGGTCTGGTGTCAGCCTCGCTAGTGACGGGGTCGGTCTGGTGTCAGCCTCTCCTCGTGACGGTGTCGGTCTGGTGTCAGCCTCACCTCGTGACGGTGTCGGTCTGGTGTCATCCTCGCTAGTGACGGTGTCGTTCTGGTGTCATCCTCGCCTCGTGACGGGGTCGGTCTGGTGTCAGCCTCGCTAGTGACGGAGTCGGTCTGGTGTCAGCCTCTCCTCGTGACGGTGTCGGTCTGGTGTCAGCCTCTCCTCGTGACAGTGTCAGTCTGGTGTCAGCCTCTCCTCGTGACGGTGTCAGTCTGGTGTCATCCTCGCCTCGTGACGGGGTCGGTCTGGTGTCAGCCTCGCTAGTGACGGAGTCGGTCTGGTGTCAGCCTCTCCTCGTGACGGTGTCGGTCTGGTGTCAGCCTCTCCTCGTGACGGTGTCGATCTGGTGTCAGCCTCTCCTCGTGACAGGGTCCGTCTGGTGTCAGCCTCGCTAGTGACGGTTTCGGTCTGGTGTCAGCCTCTCCTCGTGACGGTGTCAGTCTGGTGTCAGCCTCGCTAGTGACGGTTTCAGTCTGGTGTCAGCCTCTCCTCGTGACGGTGTCGGTCTGGTGTCAGCCTCTCCTCGTGACGGTGTCAGTCTGGTGTCAGCCTCGCTAGTGACGGGGTCGGTCTGGTGTCAGCCTCTCCTCGTGACGGGGTCGGTCTGGTGTCAGCCTCTCCTCGTGACGGTGTCGGTCTGGTGTCAGCCTCTCCTCGTGACGGGGTCCGTCTGGTGTCAGCCTCTCCTCGTGACGGGGTCGGTCTGGTGTCAGCCTCTCCTCGTGACGGGGTCGGTCTGGTGTCAGCCTCGCTAGTGACGGTTTCAGTCTGGTGTCAGCCTCTCCTCGTGACGGTGTCAGTCTGGTGTCAGCCTCGCTAGTGACGGTGTCAGTCTGGTGTCAGCCTCGCTAGTGACGGTTTCAGTCTGGTGTCAGCCTCTCCTCGTGACGGTGTCAGTCTGGTGTAAGCCTCGCTAGTGACGGGGTCGGTCTGGTGTCAGCCTCTCCTCGTGACGGGGTCGGTCTGGTGTCAGCCTCTCCTCGTGACGGTGTCAGTCTGGTGTCAGCCTCGCTAGTGACGGTTTCAGTCTGGTGTCAGCCTCTCCTCGTGACGGTGTCCGTCTGGTGTCAGCCTCGCTAGTGACGGGGTCGGTCTGGTGTCAGCCTCGCTAGTGACGGGGTCGGTCTGGTGTCAGCCTCGCCTCGTGACGGTGTCGGTCTGGTGTCAGCCTCGCCTCGTGACGGTGTCGGTCTGGTGTCATCCTCGCTAGTGACGGTGTCGGTCTGGTGTCATCCTCGCCTCGTGACGGGGTCGGTCTGGTGTCAGCCTCGCTAGTGACGGAGTCGGTCTGGTGTCATCCTCGCCTCGTGAAGGGGTCGGTCTGGTGTCAGCCTCTCCTCGTGACAGGGTCCGTCTGGTGTCAGCCTCGCTAGTGACGGTTTCGGTCTGGTGTCAGCCTCTCCTCGTGACGGTGTCCGTCTGGTGTCAGCCTCTCCTCGTGACGGTGTCAGTCTGGTGTCAGCCTCGCTAGTGACGGGGTCGGTCTGGTGTCAGCCTCTCCTCGTGACGGTGTCAGTCTGGTGTCAGCCTCGCTAGTGACGGTGTCAGTCTGGTGTCAGCCTCGCTAGTGACGGTTTCAGTCTGGTGTCAGCCTCTCCTCGTGACGGTGTCAGTCTGGTGTCAGCCTCGCTAGTGACGGTTTCAGTCTGGTGTCAGCCTCTCCTTGTGACGGTGTCCGTCTGGTGTCAGCCTCGCTAGTGACGGGGTCGGTCTGGTGTCAGCCACGCTAGTGACGGGGTCGGTCTGGTGTCAGCCTCGCCTCGTGACGGTGTCGGTCTGGTGTCAGCCTCGCCTCGTGACGGTGTCGGTCTGGTGTCATCCTCGCTAGTGACGGTATCGGTCTGGTGTCATCCTCGCCTCGTGACGGGGTCGGTCTGGTGTCAGCATCGCTAGTGACGGAGTCGGTCTGGTGTCAGCCTCTCCTCGTGACGGTGTCGGTCTGGTGTCAGCCTCTCCTCGTGACGGTGTCGGTCTGGTGTCAGCCTCTCCTCGTGACAGGGTCCGTCTGGTGTCAGCCTCGCTAGTGACGGTTTCGGTCTGGTGTCAGCCTCTCCTCGTGACGGTGTCAGTCTGGTGTCAGCCTCGCTAGTGACGGTGTCAGTCTGGTGTCAGCCTCGCTAGTGACGGTGTCAGTCTGGTGTCAGCCTCGCTTGTGACGGTTTCAGTCTGGTGTCAGCCTCTCCTCGTGACGGTGTCCGTCTGGTGTCAGCCTCTCCTCGTGACGGTGTCAGTCTGGTGTCAGCCTCGCTAGTGACGGGGTCGGTCTGGTGTCAGCCTCTCCTCGTGACGGGGTCGGTCTGGTGTCAGCCTCTCCTCGTGACGGTGTCGGTCTGGTGTCAGCCTCTCCTCGTGACGGGGTCCGTCTGGTGTCAGCCTCTCCTCGTGACGGGGTCGGTCTGGTGTCAGCCTCTCCTCGTGACGTTGTCAGTCTGGTGTCAGCCTCTCCTCGTGACGGTGTCGGTCTGGTGTCAGCCTCTCCTCGTGACGGTGTCAGTCTGGTGTCAGCCTCGCTAGTGACGGTTTCGGTCTGGTGTCAGCCTCTCCTCGTGACGGTGTCGGTCTGGTGTCAGCCTCTCCTCGTGACAGGGTCCGTCTGGTGTCAGCCTCGCTAGTGACGGTTTCAGTCTGGTGTCAGCCTCTCCTCGTGACGGTGTCAGTCTGGTGTCAGCCTCGCTAGTGACGGTGTCAGTCTGGTGTCAGCCTCGCTAGTGACGGTGTCAGTCTGGTGTCAGCCTCTCCTCGTGACGGTGTCAATCTGGTGTCAGCCTCTCCTCGTGACGGTGTCAGTCTGGTGTCAGCCTCGCTAGTGACGGTTTCAGTCTCGTGTCAGCCTCTCCTCGTGACGGTGTCCGTCTGGTGTCAGCCTCTCCTCGTGACGGTGTCAGTCTGGTGTCAGCCTCGTTAGTGACGGGGTCGGTCTGGTGTCAGCCTCTCCTTGTGACGGGGTCGGTCTGGTGTCAGCCTCTCCTCGTGACGGTGTCGGTCTGGTGTCAGCCTCTCCTCGTGACGGGGTCGGTCTGGTGTCAGCCTATCCTCGTGACGGGGTCGGTCTGGTGTCAGCCTCGCTAGTGACGGTTTCAGTCTGGTGTCAGCCTCTCCTCGTGACGGTGTCGGTCTGGTGTCATCCTCGCCTCGTGACGGGGTCGGTCTGGTGTCAGCCTCGCTAGTGACGGAGTCGGTCTGGTGTCAGCCTCTCCTCGTGACGGTGTCGGTCTGGTGTCAGCCTCTCCTTGTGACGGTGTCGGTCTGGTGTCAGCCTCTCCTCGTGACAGGGTCCGTCTGGTGTCAGCCTCGCTAGTGACGGTTTCGGTCTGGTGTCAGCCTCTCCTCGTGACGGTGTCAGTCTGGTGTCAGCCTCGCTAGTGACGGTGTCAGTCTGGTGTCAGCCTCGCTAGTGACGGTGTCAGTCTGGTGTTAGCCTCTCCTCGTGACGGTGACAGTCTGGTTTCAGCCTCTCCTCGTGACGGTGTCAGTCTGGTGTCAGCCTCTCCTCGTGACGGTGTCAGTCTGGTGTCAGCCTCGCTAGTGACGGTTTCAGTCTGGTGTCAGCCTCTCCTCGTGACGGTGTCCGTCTGGTGTCAGCCTCGCTAGTGACGGGGTCGGTCTGGTGTCAGCCTCGCTAGTGACGGGGTCGGTCTGGTGTCAGCCTCTCCTCGTGACGGTGTCGGTCTGGTGTCAGCCTCACCTCGTGACGGTGTCGGTCTGGTGTCATCCTCGCTAGTGACGGTGTCGTTCTGGTGTCATCCTCGCCTCGTGACGGGGTCGGTCTGGTGTCAGCCTCGCTAGTGACGGAGTCGGTCTGGTGTCAGCCTCTCCTCGTGACGGTGTCGGTCTGGTGTCAGCCTCTCCTCGTGACAGTGTCAGTCTGGTGTCAGCCTCTCCTCGTGACGGTGTCAGTCTGGTGTCATCCTCGCCTCGTGACGGGGTCGGTCTGGTGTCAGCCTCGCTAGTGACGGAGTCGGTCTGGTGTCAGCCTCTCCTCGTGACGGTGTCGGTCTGGTGTCAGCCTCTCCTCGTGACGGTGTCGATCTGGTGTCAGCCTCTCCTCGTGACAGGGTCCGTCTGGTGTCAGCCTCGCTAGTGACGGTTTCGGTCTGGTGTCAGCCTCTCCTCGTGACGGTGTCAGTCTGGTGTCAGCCTCGCTAGTGACGGTTTCAGTCTGGTGTCAGCCTCTCCTCGTGACGGTGTCGGTCTGGTGTCAGCCTCTCCTCGTGACGGTGTCAGTCTGGTGTCAGCCTCGCTAGTGACGGGGTCGGTCTGGTGTCAGCCTCTCCTCGTGACGGGGTCGGTCTGGTGTCAGCCTCTCCTCGTGACGGTGTCGGTCTGGTGTCAGCCTCTCCTCGTGACGGGGTCCGTCTGGTGTAAGCCTCGCTAGTGACGGGGTCGGTCTGGTGTCAGCCTCTCCTCGTGACGGGGTCGGTCTGGTGTCAGCCTCTCCTCGTGACGGTGTCAGTCTGGTGTCAGCCTCGCTAGTGACGGTTTCAGTCTGGTGTCAGCCTCTCCTCGTGACGGTGTCCGTCTGGTGTCAGCCTCGCTAGTGACGGGGTCGGTCTGGTGTCAGCCTCGCTAGTGACGGGGTCGGTCTGGTGTCAGCCTCGCCTCGTGACGGTGTCGGTCTGGTGTCAGCCTCGCCTCGTGACGGTGTCGGTCTGGTGTCATCCTCGCTAGTGACGGTGTCCGTCTGGTGTCAGCCTCGCTAGTGACGGGGTCGGTCTGGTGTCAGCCTCGCTAGTGACGGAGTCGGTCTGGTGTCAGCCTCTCCTCGTGACGGTGTCGATCTGGTGTCAGCCTCTCCTCGTGACGGTGTCGGTCTGGTGTCAGCTCTTCGTGACAGGGTCCGTCTGGTGTCAGCCTCGCTAGTGACGGTTTCGGTCTGGTGTCAGCCTCTCCTCGTGACGGTGTCAGTCTGGTGTCAGCCTCGCTAGTGACGGTGTCAGTCTGGTGTCAGCCTCGCTAGTGACGGTGTCAGTCTGGTGTTAGCCTCGCTAGTGACGGTGGCAGTCTGGTGTCAGCCTCTCCTCGTGACGGTTTCGGTCTGGTGTCATCCTCTCCTCGTGACGGTGTCAGTCTGGTGTCAGCCTCGCTAGTGACGGTGTCAGTCTGGTGTCAGCCTCGCTAGTGACGGTGTCAGTCTGGTGTCAGCCTCTCCTCGTGACGGTGTCAGTCTGGTGTCAGCCTCTCCTCGTGACGGTGTCAGTCTGGTGTCAGCCTCGCTAGTGACGGTTTCAGTCTGGTGTCAGCCTCTCCTCGTGACGGTGTCCTTCTGGTGTCAGCCTCTCCTCGTGACGGTGTCAGTCTGGTGTCAGCCTCGCTAGTGACGGGGTCGGTCTGGTGTCAGCCTCTCCTCGTGACGTGGTCGGTCTGGTGTCAGCCTCTCCTCGTGACGGTGTCGGTCTGGTGTCAGCCTCTCCTCGTGACGGGGTCCGTCTGGTGTCAGCCTCTCCTCGTGACGGGGTCGGTCTGGTGTCAGCCTCTCCTCGTGACGGGGTCGGTCTGGTGTCAGCCTCGCTAGTGACGGTTTCAGTCTGGTGTCAGCCTCTCCTCGTGACGGTGTCAGTCTGGTGTCAGCCTCTCCTCGTGATGGGGTCCGTCTGGTGTCAGCCTCTCCTCGTGACGGTGTCAGTCTGGTGTCAGCCTCGCTAGTGACGGTGTCAGTCTGGTGTCAGCCTCGCTAGTGACGGTGTCAGTCTGGTGTCAGCCTCTCCTCGTGACGGTGTCCGTCTGGTGTCAGCCTCTCCTCGTGACGGTGTCAGTCTGGTGTCAGCCTCGCTAGTGACGGTTTCAGTCTGGTGTCAGCCTCTCCTCGTGACGGTGTCCATCTGGTGTCAGCCTCGCTAGTGACGGGGTCGGTCTGGTGTCAGCCTCGCTAGTGACGGGGTCGGTTTGGTGTCAGCCTCGCCTCGTGACGGTGTCGGTCTGGTGTCAGCCTCGCCTCGTGACGGTGTCGGTCTGGTGTCATCCTCGCTAGTGACGGTGTCGGTCTGGTGTCATCCTCGCCTCGTGATGGGGTCGGTCTGGTGTCAGCCTCGCTAGTGACGGAGTCGGTCTGGTGTCAGCCTCTCCTCGTGACGGTGTCGGTCTGGTGTCAGCCTCTCCTCGTGACGGTGTCGGTCTGGTGTCAGCTCTTCGTGACAGGGTCCGTCTGGTGTCAGCCTCGCTAGTGACGGTTTCGGTCTGGTGTCAGCCTCGCTAGTGACGGTGTCAGCCTGGTGTCAGCCTCACTAGTGACGGTGTCAGTCTGGTGTCAGCCTCGCTAGTGACGGTGTCAGTCTGGTGTCAGCCTCGCTAGTGACGGTGTCAGTCTGGTGTCAGCCTCTCCTCGTGACGGTGTCAGTCTAGTGTCAGCCTCTCCTCGTGACGGTGTCAGTCTGGTGTCAGCCTCGCTAGTGACGGTTTCAGTCTGGTGTCAGCCTCTCCTTGTGACGGTGTCCGTCTGGTGTCAGCCTCGCTAGTGACGGGGTCGGTCTGGTGTCAGCCTCGCTAGTGACGGGGTCGGTCTGGTGTCAGCCTCGCCTCGTGACGGTGTCGGTCTGGTGTCAGCCTCGCCTCGTGACGGTGTCGGTCTGGTGTCATCCTCGCTAGTGACGGTGTCGGTCTGGTGTCATCCTCGCCTCGTGACGGGGTCGGTCTGGTGTCAGCATCGCTAGTGACGGAGTCGGTCTGGTGTCAGCCTCTCCTCGTGACGGTGTCGGTCTGGTGTCATCCTCGCCTCGTGACGGGGTCGGTCTGGTGTCAGCATCGCTAGTGACGGAGTCGGTCTGGTGTCAGCCTCTCCTCGTGACGGTGTCGGTCTGGTGTCAGCCTCTCCTCGTGACGGTGTCGGTCTGGTGTCAGCCTCTCCTCGTGACAGGGTCCGTCTGGTGTCAGCCTCGCTAGTGACGGTTTCGGTCTGGTGTCAGCCTCTCCTCGTGACGGTGTCAGTCTGGTGTCAGCCTCGCTAGTGACGGTGTCAGTCTGGTGTCAGCCTCGCTAGTGACGGTGTCAGTCTGGTGTCAGCCTCGCTTGTGACGGTTTCAGTCTGGTGTCAGACTCTCCTCGTGACGGTGTCCGTCTGGTGTCAGCCTCTCCTCGTGACGGTGTCGGTCTGGTGTCATCCTCGCTAGTGACGGTGTCGGTCTGGTGTCATCCTCGCCTCGTGACGGGGTCGGTCTGGTGTCAGCCTCTCCTCGTGACGGTGTCGGTCTGGTGTCAGCCTCTCCTCGTGACAGGGTCCGTCTGGTGTCAGCCTCGCTAGTGACGGTTTCGGTCTGGTGTCAGCCACTCCTCGTGACGGTGTCAGTCTGGTGTCAGCCTCGCTAGTGACTGGGTCGGTCTGGTGTCAGCCTCGCTAGTGACGGTGTCAGTCTGGTGTCAGCCTCGCTAGTGACGGTGTCAGTCTGGTGTCAGCCTCTCCTCGTGACGGTGTCAGTCTGGTGTCAGCCTCGCTAGTGACGGTTTCAGTCTGGTGTCAGCCTCTCCTTGTGACGGTGTCCGTCTGGTGTCAGCCTCGCTAGTGACGGGGTCGGTCTGGTGTCAGCCTCGCTAGTGACGGGGTCGGTCTGGTGTCAGCCTCGCCTCGTGACGGTGTCGGTCTGGTGTCAGCCTCGCCTCGTGACGGTGTCGGTCTGGTGTCATCCTCGCTAGTGACGGTGTCGGTCTGGTGTCATCCTCGCCTCGTGACGGGGTCGGTCTGGTGTCAGCATCGCTAGTGACGGAGTCGGTCTGGTGTCAGCCTCTCCTCGTGACGGTGTCGGTCTGGTGTCAGCCTCTCCTCGTGACGGTGTCGGTCTGGTGTCAGCCTCTCCTCGTGACAGGGTCCGTCTGGTGTCAGCCTCGCTAGTGACGGTTTCGGTCTGGTGTCAGCCTCTCCTCGTGACGGTGTCAGTCTGGTGTCAGCCTCGCTAGTGACGGTGTCAGTCTGGTGTCAGCCTCGCTAGTGACGGTGTCAGTCTGGTGTCAGCCTCGCTTGTGACGGTTTCAGTCTGGTGTCAGCCTCTCCTCGTGACGGTGTCCGTCTGGTGTCAGCCTCTCCTCGTGACGGTGTCAGTCTGGTGTCAGCCTCGCTAGTGACGGGGTCGGTCTGGTGTCAGCCTCTCCTCGTGACGGGGTCGGTCTGGTGTCAGCCTCTCCTCGTGACGGTGTCGGTCTGGTGTCAGCCTCTCCTCGTGACGGGGTCCGTCTGGTGTCAGCCTCTCCTCGTGACGGGGTCGGTCTGGTGTCAGCCTCTCCTCGTGACGGTGTCAGTCTGGTGTCAGCCTCTCCTCGTGACGGTGTCGGTCTGGTGTCAGCCTCTCCTCGTGACGGTGTCAGTCTGGTGTCAGCCTCGCTAGTGACGGTTTCGGTCTGGTGTCAGCCTCTCCTCGTGACGGTGTCGGTCTGGTGTCAGCCTCTCCTTGTGACAGGGTCCGTCTGGTGTCAGCCTCGCTAGTGACGGTTTCAGTCTGGTGTCAGCCTCTCCTCGTGACGGTGTCAGTCTGGTGTCAGCCTCGTTAGTGACGGTGTCAGTCTGGTGTCAGCCTCGCTAGAGACGGTGTCAGTCTGGTGTCAGCCTCTCCTCGTGACGGTGTCAATCTGGTGTCAGCCTCTCCTCGTGACTGTGTCAGTCTGGTGTCAGCCTCGCTAGTGACGGTTTCAGTCTCGTGTCAGCCTCTCCTCGTGACGGGGTCCGTCTGGTGTCAGCCTCTCCACGTGACGGGGTCGGTCTGGTGTCAGCCTCTGCTCGTGACGGGGTCGGTCTGGTGTCAGCCTCTCCTCGTGACGGGGTCGGTCTGGTGTCAGCCTCTCCTCGTGACGGTGTCGGTCTGGTGTCAGCCTCTCCTCGTGACGGGGTCCGTCTGGTGTCAGCCTCTCCTCGTGACGGGGTCGGTCTGGTGTCAGCCTCTCCTCGTGACGGTGTCAGTCTGGTGTCAGCCTCGCTAGTGACGGTGTCAGTCTGGTGTCAGCCTCGCTAGTGACGGTGTCAGTCTGGTGTCAGCCTCGCTTGTGACGGTTTCAGTCTGGTGTCAGCCTCTCCTCGTGACGGTGTCCGTGTGGTGTCAGCCTCTCCTCGTGACGGTGTCAGTCTGGTGTCAGCCTCGCTAGTGACGGTTTCGGTCTGGTGTCAGCCTCTCCTCGTGACGGTGTCGGTCTGGTGTCAGCCTCTCCTTGTGACAGGGTCCGTCTGGTGTCAGCCTCGCTAGTGACGGTTTCAGTCTGGTGTCAGCCTCTCCTCGTGACGGTGTCAGTCTGGTGTCAGCCTCGCTAGTGACGGTGTCAGTCTGGTGTCAGCCTCGCTAGTGACGGTGTCAGTCTGGTGTCAGCCTCTCCTCGTGACGGTGTCAATCTGGTGTCAGCCTCTCCTCGTGACGGTGTCAGTCTGGTGTCAGCCTCGCTAGTGACGGTTTCAGTCTCGTGTCAGCCTCTCCTCGTGACGGTGTCCGTCTGGTGTCAGCCTCTCCTCGTGACGGTGTCAGTCTGGTGTCAGCCTCGTTAGTGACGGGGTCGGTCTGGTGTCAGCCTCTCCTCGTGACGGGGTCGGTCTGGTGTCAGCCTCTCCTCGTGACGGTGTCGGTCTGGTGTCAGCCTCTCCTCGTGACGGGGTCCGTCTGGTGTCAGCCTCTCCTCGTGACGGGGTCGGTCTGGTGTCAGCCTCTCCTCGTGACGGGGTCGGTCTGGTGTCAGCCTCGCTAGTGACGGTTTCAGTCTGGTGTCAGCCTCTCCTCGTGACGGTGTCGGTCTGGTGTCATCCTCGCCTCGTGACGGGGTCGGTCTGGTGTCAGCCTCGCTAGTGACGGAGTCGGTCTGGTGTCAGCCTCTCCTCGTGACGGTGTCGGTCTGGTGTCAGCCTCTCCTTGTGACGGTGTCGGTCTGGTGTCAGCCTCTCCTCGTGACAGGGTCCGTCTGGTGTCAGCCTCGCTAGTGACGGTTTCGGTCTGGTGTCAGCCTCTCCTCGTGACGGTGTCAGTCTGGTGTCAGCCTCGCTAGTGACGGTGTCAGTCTGGTGTCAGCCTCGCTAGTGACGGTGTCGGTCTGGTGTTAGCCTCTCCTCGTGACGGTGACAGTCTGGTTTCAGCCTCTCCTCGTGACGGTGTCAGTCTGGTGTCAGCCTCTCCTCGTGACGGTGTCAGTCTGGTGTCAGCCTCGCTAGTGACGGTTTCAGTCTGGTGTCAGCCTCTCCTCGTGACGGTGTCCGTCTGGTGTCAGCCTCTCCTCGTGACGGTGTCAGTCTGGTGTCAGCCTCGCTAGTGACGGGGTCGGTCTGGTGTCAGCCTCTCCTCGTGACGGGGTCAGTCTGGTGTCAGCCTCTCCTCGTGACGGTGTCGGTCTGGTGTCAGCCTCTCCTCGTGACGGGGTCCGTCTGGTGTCAGCCTCTCCTCGTGACGGGGTCGGTCTGGTGTCAGCCTCTCCTCGTGACGGGGTCGGTCTAGTGTCAGCCACGCTAGTGACGGTTTCAGTCTGGTGTCAGCCTCTCCTCGTGACGGTGTCAGTCTGGTGTCAGCCTCGCTAGTGACGGTGTCAGTCTGGTGTCAGCCTCGCTAGTGACGGTTTCAGTCTGGTGTCAGCCTCTCCTCGTGACGGTGTCAGTCTGGTGTCAGCCTCGCTAGTGACGGTTTCAGTCTGGTGTCAGCCTCTCCTCGTGACGGTGTCCGTCTGGTGTCAGCCTCTCCTCGTGACGGTGTCAGTCTGGTGTCAGCCTTGCTAGTGACGGGGTCGGTCTGGTGTCAGCCTCTCCTCGTGACGGGGTCGGTCTGGTGTCAGCCTCTCCTCATGACGGTGTCGGTCTGGTGTCAGCCTCTCCTCGTGACGGGGTCCGTCTGGTGTCAGCCTCTCCTCGTGACGGGGTCGGTCTGGTGTCAGCCTCTCCTCGTGACGGGGTCGGTCTGGTGTCAGCCTCGCTAGTGACGGTTTCAGTCTGGTGTCAGCCTCTCCTCGTGACGGTGTCAGTCTGGTGTCAGCCTCGCTAGTGACGGTGTCAGTCTGGTGTCAGCCTCGCTAGTGACGGTTTCAGTCTGGTGTCAGCCTCTCCTCGTGACGGTGTCAGTCTGGTGTCAGCCTCGCTAGTGACGGGGTCGGTCTGGTGTCAGCCTCTCCTCGTGACGGGGTCTGTCTGGTGTCAGCCTCTCCTCGTGACGGTGTCAGTCTGGTGTCAGCCTCGCTAGTGACGGTTTCAGTCTGGTGTCAGCCTCTCCTCGTGACGGTGTCCGTCTGGTGTCAGCCTCGCTAGTGACGGGGTCGGTCTGGTGTTAGCCTCGCTAGTGACTGGGTCGGTCTGGTGTCAGCCTCGCCTCGTGACGGTGTCGGTCTGGTGTCAGCCTCGCCTCGTGACTGTGTCGGTCTGGTGTCATCCTCGCTAGTGACGGTGTCTGTCTGGTGTCATCCTCGCCTCGTGACGGGGTCGGTCTGGTGTCAGCCTCGCTAGTGACGGTGTCAGTCTGGTGTCAGCCTCTCCTCGTGACGGTGTCAGTCTGGAGTCAGCCTCTCCTCGTGACGGTGTCCGTCTGGTGTCAGCCTCTCCTCGTGACGGTGTCAGTCTGGTGTCAGCCTCTCCTCGTGACGGTGTCAGTCTGGTGTCAGCCTCGCTAGTGATGGTTTCAGTCTGGTGTCAGCCTCTCCTCGTGACGGTGTCCGTCTGGTGTCAGCCTCTCCTCGTGACGGTGTCAGTCTGGTGTCAGCCTCGCTAGTGACGGGGTCGGTCTGGTGTCAGCCTCTCCTCGTGACGGGGTCGGTCTGGTGTCAGCCTCTCCTCGTGACGGTGTCGGTCTGGTGTCAGCCTCTCCTCGTGACGGGGTCCGTCTGGTGTCAGCCTCTCCTCGTGACGGGGTCAGTCTGGTGTCAGCCTCTCCTCGTGACGGGGTCGGTCTGGTTTCAGCCTCGCTAGTGACGGTTTCAGTCTGGTGTCAGCCTCTCCTCGTGACGGTGTCAGTCTGGTGTCAGCCTCGCTAGTGACGGTTTCAGTCTGGTGTCAGCCTCTCCTCGTGACGGTGTCCGTCTGGTGTCAGCCTCGCTAGTGACGGGGTCGGTCTGGTGTCAGCCTCGCTAGTGACGGGGTCGGTCTGGTGTCAGCCTCGCTAGTGACGGTGTCAGTCTGGTGTCAGCCTCGCTAGTGACGGTTTCAGTCTGGTGTCAGCCTCTCCTCGTGACGGTGTCAGTCTGGTGTCAGCCTCGCTAGTGACGGTTTCAGTCTGGTGTCAGCCTCTCCTCGTGACGGTGTCAGTCTGGTGTCAGCCTCTCCTCGTGACAGTGTCAGTCTGGTGTCAGCCTCGCTAGTGACGGTTTCAGTCTGGTGTCAGCCTCTCCTCGTGACGGTGTCAGTCTGGTGTCAGCCTCTCCTCGTGACGGTGTCAGTCTGGTGTCAGCCTCGCTAGTGACGGTTTCAGTCTGGTGTCAGCCTCTCCTCGTGACGGTGTCCGTCTGGTGTCAGCCTCGCTAGTGACGGGGTCGGTCTGGTGTCAGCCTCGCTAGTGACGGGGTCGGTCTGGTGTCAGCCTCGCCTCGTGACGGTGCTGGTCTGGTGTCAGCCTCGCCTCGTGACGGTGTCGGTCTGGTGTCATCCTCGCTAGTGACGGTGTCGGTCTGGTGTCATCCTCGCCTCGTGACGGGGTCGGTCTGGTGTCAGCCTCGCTAGTGACGGAGTCGGTCTGGTGTCAGCCTCTCCTCGTGACGGTGTCGGTCTGGTGTCATCCTCTCCTCGTGACGGTGTCAGTCTGGTGTCAGCCTCTCCTCGTGACGCTGTCAGTCTGGTGTCAGCCTCGCTAGTGACGGTTTCGGTCTGGTGTCAGCCTCTCCTCGTGACGGTGTCAGTCTGGTGTCAGCCTCGCTAGTGACGGTGTCAGTCTGGTGTCAGCCTCGCTAGTGACGGTGTCAGTCTGGTGTCAGCCTCTCCTCGTGACGGTGTCAGTCTGGTGTCAGCCTCTCCTCGTGACGGTGTCAGTCTGGTGTCAGCCTCGCTAGTGACGGTTTCAGTCTGGTGTCAGCCTCTCCTCGTGACGGTGTCCGTCTGGTGTCAGCCTCGCTAGTGACGGGGTCGGTCTGGTGTCAGCCTCGCTAGTGACGGGGTCGGTCTGGTGTCAGCCTCGCCTCGTGACGGTGTCAGTCTGGTGTCAGCCTCGCTAGTGACGGTTTCAGTCTGGTGTCAGCCTCTCCTCGTGACGGTGTCCGTCTGGTGTCAGCCTCTCCTCGTGACGGTGTCAGTCTGGTGTCAGCCTCGCTAGTGACGGGGTCGGTCTGGTGTCAGCCTCTCCTCGTGACGGGGTCGGTCTGGTGTCAGCCTCTCCTCGTGGCGGTGTCGGTCTGGTGTCAGCCTCTCCTCGTGACGGTGTCAGTCTGGTGTCAGCCTCTCCTCGTGACGGTGTCAGTCTGGTGTCAGCCTCGCTAGTGACGGTGTCAGTCTGGTGTCAGCCTCGCGAGTGACGGTTTCAGTCTGGTGTCAGCCTCTCCTCGTGACGGTGTCAGTCTGGTGTCAGCCTCGCTAGTGACGGGGTCGGACTGGTGTCAGCCTCTCCTCGTGACGGGGTCGGTCTGGTGTCAGCCTCTCCTCGTGACGGTGTCAGTCTGGTGTCAGCCTCGCTAGTGACGGTTTCAGTCTGGTGTCAGCCTCTCCTCGTGACGGTGTCCGTCTGGTGTCAGCCTCGCTAGTGACGGGGTCGGTCTGGTGTCAGCCTCGCTAGTGACGGGGTCGGTCTGGTGTCAGCCTCGCCTCGTGACGGTGTTGGTCTGGTGTCAGCCTCGCCTCGTGACGGTGTCGGTCTGGTGTCATCCTCGCTAGTGACGGTGTCGGTCTGGTTTCATCCTCGCCTCGTGACGGGGTCGGTCTGGTGTCAGCCTCGCTAGTGACGGAGTCGGTCTGGTGTCAGCCTATCCTCGTGACGGTGTCGGTCTGGTGTCAGCCTCTCCTCGTGACGGTGTCGGTCTGGTGTCAGCCTCTCCTCGTGACAGGGTCCGTCTGGTGTCAGCCTCGCTAGTGACGGTGTCAGTCTGGTGTCAGCCTCGCTAGTGACGGTGTCAGTCTGGTGTCAGCCTCGCTAGTGACGGTGTCAGTCTGGTGTCAGCCTCTCCTCGTGACGGTGTCAGTCTGGTGTCAGCCTCTCCTCGTGACGGTGTCAGTCTGGTGTCAGCCTCTCCTCGTGACGGTGTCAGTCTGGTGTCAGCCTCGCTAGTGACGGTTTCAGTCTGGTCTCAGCCTCTCCTCGTGACGGTGTCCGTCTGGTGTCAGCCTCTCCTCGTGACGGTGTCAGTCTGGTGTCAGCCTCGCTAGTGACGGGGTCGGTCTGGTGTCAGCCTCTCCTCGTGACGGTGTCGATCTGGTGTCAGCCTCTCCTCGTGACAGGGTCCGTCTGGTGTCAGCCTCTCCTCGTGACGGGGTCGGTCTGGTGTCAGCCTCTCCTCGTGACGGGGTCGGTCTGGTGTCAGTCTCGCTAGTGACGGTTTCAGTCTGGTGTCAGCCTCTCCTCGTGACGGTGTCAGTCTGGTGTCAGCCTCGCTAGTGACGGTTTCAGTCTGGTGTCAGCCTCGCTAGTGACGGTTTCAGTCTGGTGTCAGCCTCTCCTCGTGACGGTGTCAGTCTGGTGTCAGCCTCGCTAGTGACGGTTTCAGTCTGGTGTCAGCCTCTCCTCGTGACGGTGTCAGTCTGGTGTCAGCCTCTCCTCGTGACGGTGTCAGTCTGGTGTCAGCCTCGCTAGTCACGGTTTCAGTCTGGTGTCAGCCTCTCCTCGTGACGGTGTCAGTCTGGTGTCAGCCTCTCCTCGTGACGGTGTCAGTCTGGTGTCAGCCTCGCTAGTGACGGTTTCAGTCTGGTGTCAGCCTCTCCTCGTGACGGTCTCCGTCTGGTGTCAGCCTCGCTAGTGACGGGGTCGGTCTGGTGTCAGCCTCGCTATTGACGGGGTCGGTCTGGTGTCAGCCTCGCCTCGTGACGGTGTCGGTCTGGTGTCAGCCTCGCCTCGTGACGGTGTCGGTCTGGTGTCATCCTCGCTAGTGACGGTGTCGGTCTGGTGTCATCCTCGCCTCGTGACGGGGTCGGTCTGGTGTCAGCCTCGCTAGTGACGGAGTCGGTCTGGTGTCAGCCTCTCCTCGTGACGGTGTCGGTCGGGTGTCAGCCTCTCCTCGTGACGGTGTCGGTCTGGTGTCAGCCTCTCCTCGTGACAGGGTCCGTCTGGTGTCAGCCTCGCTAGTGACGGTTTCGGTCTGGTGTCAGCCTCTCCTCGTAACGGTGTCAGTCTGGTGTCAGCCTCGCTAGTGACGGTTTCAGTCTGGTGTCAGCCTCTCCTCGTGACGGTGTCCGTCTGGTGTCAGCCTCTCCTCGTGACGGTGTCAGTCTGGTGTCAGCCTCGCTAGTGACGGTGTCAGTCTGGTGTCAGCCTCGCTAGTGACGGTGTCAGTCTGGTGTCAGCCTCGCTAGTGACGGTGTCAGTCTGGTGTCAGCCTCTCCTCGTGACGGTGTCAGTCTGGTGTCAGCCTCTCCTCGTGACGGTGTCAGTCTGGTGTCAGCCTCTCCTCGTGACGGTGTCAGTCTGGTGTCAGCCTTGCTAGTGACGGTGTCAGTCTGGTGTCAGCCTCGCTAGTGACGGTGTCAGTCTGGTGTCAGCCTCTCCTCGTGACGGTGTCAGTCTGGTGTCAGCCTCTCCTCGTGACGGTGTCAGTCTGGTGTCAGCCTCGCTAGTGACGGTTTCAGTCTGGTGTCAGCCTCTCCTCGTGACGGTGTCCGTCTGGTGTCAGCCTCTCCTCGTGACGGTGTCAGTCTGGTGTCAGCCTCGCTAGTGACGGGGTCGGTCTGGTGTCAGCCTCTCCTCGTGACGGTGTCGGTCTGGTGTCAGCCTCTCCTCGTGACGGTGTCGGTCTGGTGTCAGCCTCTCCTCGTGACGGGGTCCGTCTGGTGTCAGCCTCTCCTCGTGACGGGGTCGGTCTGGTGTCAGCCTCTCCTCGTGACGGGGTCGGTCTGGTGTCAGCCTCGCTAGTGATGGTTTCAGTCTGGTGTCAGCCTCTCCTCGTGACGGTGTCAGTCTGGTGTCAGCCTCGCTAGTGACGGTGTCAGTCTGGTGTCAGCCTCGCTAGTGACGGTTTCAGTCTGGTGTCAGCCTCTCCTCGTGACGGTGTCAGTCTGGTGTCAGCCTCGCTAGTGACGGGGTCGGACTGGTGTCAGCCTCTCCTCGTGACGGGGTCGGTCTGGTGTCAGCCTCTCCTCGTGACGGTGTCAGTCTGGTGTCAGCCTCGCTAGTGACGGTTTCAGTCTGGTGTCAGCCTCTCCTCGTGACGGTGTCCGTCTGGTGTCAGCCTCGCTAGTGACGGGGTCGGTCTGGTGTCAGCCTCGCTAGTGACGGGGTCGGTCTGGTGTCAGCCTCGCCTCGTGACGGTGTTGGTCTGGTGTCAGCCTCGCCTCGTGACGGTGTCGGTCTGGTGTCATCCTCGCTAGTGACGGTGTCGGTCTGGTGTCATCCTCGCCTCGTGACGGGGTCGGTCTGGTGTCAGCCTCGCTAGTGACGGAGTCGGTCTGGTGTCAGCCTCTCCTCGTGACGGTGTCGGTCTGGTGTCAGCCTCTCCTCGTGACGGTGTCGGTCTGGTGTCAGCCTCTCCTCGTGACGGTGTCGGTCTGGTGTCAGCCTCTCCTCGTGACAGGGTCCGTCTGGTGTCAGCCTCGCTAGTGACGGTTTCGGTCTGGTGTCAGCCTCTCCTCGTGACGGTGTCAGTCTGGTGTCAGCCTCGCTAGTGACGGTGTCAGTCTGGTGTCAGCCTCGCTAGTGACGGTGTCAGTCTGGTGTCAGCCTCTCCTCGTGACGGTGTCAGTCTGGTGTCAGCCTCTCCTCGTGACGGTGTCAGTCTGGTGTCAGCCTCTCCTCGTGACGGTGTCAGTCTGGTGTCAGCCTCGCTAGTGACGGTTTCAGTCTGGTCTCAGCCTCTCCTCGTGACGGTGTCCGTCTGGTGTCAGCCTCTCCTCGTGACGGTGTCAGTCTGGTGTCAGCCTCGCTAGTGACGGGGTCGGTCTGGTGTCAGCCTCTCCTCGTGACGGTGTCGGTCTGGTGTCAGCCTCTCCTCGTGACGGGGTCCGTCTGGTGTCAGCCTCTCCTCGTGACGGGGGTCGGTCTGGTGTCATCCTCGCTAGTGACGGTTTCAGTCTGGTGTCAGCCTCTCCTCGTGACGGTGTCAGTCTGGTGTCAGCCTCGCTAGTGACGGTGTCAGTCTGGTGTCAGCCTCGCTAGTGACGGTTTCAGTCTGGTGTCAGCCTCTCCTCGTGACGGTGTCAGTCTGGTGTCAGCCTCGCTAGTGACGGTTTCAGTCTGGTGTCAGCCTTTCCTCGTGACGGTGTCAGTCTGGTGTCAGCCTCTCCTCGTGACGGTGTCAGTCTGGTGTCAGCCTCGCTAGTGACGGTTTCAGTCTGGTGTCAGCCTCTCCTCGTGACGGTGTCAGTCTGGTGTCAGCCTCGCTAGTGACGGTTTCAGTCTGGTGTCAGCCTCTCCTCGTGACGGTCTCCGTCTGGTGTCAGCCTCGCTAGTGACGGGGTCGGTCTGGTGTCAGCCTCGCTATTGACGGGGTCGGTCTGGTGTCAGCCTCGCCTCGTGACGGTGTCGGTCTGGTGTCAGCCTCGCCTCGTGACGGTGTCGGTCTGGTGTCAGCCTCGCCTCGTGACGGTGTCGGTCTGGTGTCAGCCTCTCCTCGTGACGGTGTCAGTCTGGTGTCAGCCTCTCCTCGTGATGGTGTCAGTCTGGTGTCAGCCTCGCTAGTGACGGTTTCAGTCTGGTGTCAGCCTCTCCTCGTGACGGTGTCAGTCTGGTGTCAGCCTCGCTAGTGACGGTTTCAGTCTGGTGTCAGCCTCTCCTCGTGACGGTGTCCGTCTGGTGTCAGCCTCTCCTCGTGACGGTGTCAGTCTGGTGTCAGCCTCGCTAGTGACGGTGTCAGTCTGGTGTCAGCCTCGCTAGTGACGGTGTCAGTCTGGTGTCAGCCTCGCTAGTGACGGTGTCAGTCTGGTGTCAGCCTCTCCTCGTGACGGTGTCAGTCTGGTGTCAGCCTCTCCTCGTGACGGTGTCAGTCTGGTGTCAGCCTCGCTAGTGACGGTTTCAGTCTGGTGTCAGCCTCTCCTCGTGACGGTGTCCGTCTGGTGTCAGCCTCTCCTCGTGACGGTGTCGGTCTGGTGTCAGCCTCTCCTCGTGACGGGGTCCGTCTGGTGTCAGCCTCTCCTCGTGACGGGGTCGGTCTGGTGTCAGCTTCTCCTCGTGACGGGGTCGGTCTGGTGTCAGCCTCGCTAGTGACGGTTTCAGTCTGGTGTCAGCCTCTCCTCGTGACGGTGTCAGTCTGGTGTCAGCCTCGCTAGTGACGGTGTCAGTCTGGTGTCAGCCTCGCTAGTGACGGTTTCAGTCTGGTGTCAGCCTCTCCTCGTGACGGTGTAAGTCTGGTGTCAGCCTCGCTAGTGACGGTGTCAGTCTGGTGTCAGCCTCTCCTCGTGACAGTGTCAGTCTGGTGTCAGCCTCGCTAGTGACGGTTTCAGTCTGGTGTCAGCCTCTCCTCGTGACGGTGTCAGTCTGGTGTCAGCCTCTCCTCGTGACGGTGTCAGTCTGGTGTCAGCCTCGCTAGTGACGGTTTCAGTCTGGTGTCAGCCTCTCCTCGTGACGGTGTCCGTCTGGTGTCAGCCTCGCTAGTGACGGGGTCGGACTGGTGTCAGCCTCGCTAGTGACGGGGTCGGTCTGGTGTCAGCCTCGCCTCGTGACGGTGTCGGTCTGGTGTCAGCTTCGCCTCGTGACAGTGTCGGTCTGGTGTCATCCTCGCTAGTGACGGTGTCGGTCTGGTGTCATCCTCGCCTCGTGACGGGGTCGGTCTGGTGTCAGCCTCGCTAGTGACGGAGTCGGTCTGGTGTCAGCCTCTCCTCGTGACGGTGTCGGTCTGGTGTCAGCCTCTCCTCGTGACGGTGTCAGTCTGGTGTCAGCCTCTCCTCGTGACGGTGTCAGTCTGGTGTCAGCCTCGCTAGTGACGGTTTCGGTCTGGTGTCAGCCTCTCCTCGTGACGGTGTCAGTCTGGTGTCAGCCTCGCTAGTGACGGTGTCAGTCTGGTGTCAGCCTCGCTAGTGACGGTGTCAGTCTGGTGTCAGCCTCTCCTCGTGACGGTGTCAGTCTGGTGTCAGCCTCTCCTCGTGACGGTGTCAGTCTGGTGTCAGCCTCGCTAGTGACGGTTTCAGTCTGGTGTCAGCCTCTCCTCGTGACGGTGTCCGTCTGGTGTCAGCCTCGCTAGTGACGGGGTCGGTCTGGTGTCAGCCTCGCTAGTGACGGGGTCGGTCTGGTGTCAGCCTCGCCTCGTGACGGTGTCGGTCTGGTGTCATCCTCGCCTCGTGACGGTGTCGGTCTGGTGTCAGCCTCGCCTCGTGACGGTGTCGGTCTGGTGTCAGCCTCGCCTCGTGACGGTGTCAGTCTGGTGTCAGCCTCGCTAGTGACGGTGTCAGTCTGGTGTCAGCCTCGCTAGTGACGGTGTCAGTCTGGTGTCAGCCTCTCCTCGTGACGGTGTCAGTCTGGTGTCAGCCTCTCCTCGTGACGGTGTCCGTCTGGTGTCAGCCTCTCCTCGTGACGGTGTCAGTCTGGTGTCAGCCTCGCTAGTGACGGGGTCGGTCTGGTGTCAGCCTCTCCTCGTGACGGTGTTGGTCTGGTGTCAGCCTCTCCTCGTGACGGTGTCGGTCTGGTGTCAGCCTCTCCTCGTGACGGGGTCCGTCTGGTGTCAGCCTCTCCTCGTGACGGGGTCGGTCTGGTGTCAGCCTCTCCTCGTGACGGGGTCGGTCTGGTGTCAGCCTGGCTAGTGACGGTTTCAGTCTGGTGTCAGCCTCTCCTCGTGACGGTGTCAGTCTGGTGTCAGCCTCGCTAGTGACGGGGTCGGACTGGTGTCAGCCTCTCCTCGTGACGGGGTTGGTCTGGTGTCAGCCTCTCCTCGTGACGGTGTCAGTCTGGTGTCAGCCTCGCTAGTGACGGTTTCAGTCTGGTGTCAGCCTCTCCTCGTGACGGTGTCCGTCTGGTGTCAGCCTCGCTAGTGACGGGGTCGGTCTGGTGTCAGCCTCGCTAGTGACGGGGTCGGTCTGGTGTCAGCCTCGCCTCGTGACGTTGTCGGTCTGGTGTCAGCCTCGCCTCGTGACGGTGTCGGTCTGGTGTCATCCTCGCTAGTGACGGTGTCGGTCTGGTGTCATCCTCGCCTCGTGACGGGGTCGGTCTGGTGTCAGCCTCTCCTCGTGACAGGGTCCGTCTGGTGTCAGCCTCGCTAGTGACGGTTTCGGTCTGGTGTCAGCCTCTCCTCGTGACGGTGTCAGTCTGGTGTCAGCCTCGCTAGTGACGGTGTCAGTCTGGTGTCAGCCTCGCTAGTGACGGTGTCAGTCTGGTGTCAGACTCTCCTCGTGACGGTGTCAGTCTGGTGTCAGCCTCTCCTCGTGACGGTGTCAGTCTGGTGTCAGCCTCTCCTCGTGACGGTGTCAGTCTGGTGTCAGCCTCGCTAGTGACGGTTTCAGTCTGGTCTCAGCCTCTCCTCGTGACGGTGTCCGTCTGGTGTCAGCCTCTCCTCGTGACGGTGTCAGTCTGGTGTCAGCCTCGCTAGTGACGGGGTCGGTCTGGTGTCAGCCTCTCCTCGTGACGGTATCGGTCTGGTGTCAGCCTCTCCTCGTGACGGGGTCCGTCTGGTGTCAGCCTCTCCTCGTGACGGGGGTCGGTCTGGTGTCATCCTCGCTAGTGACGGTTTCAGTCTGGTGTCAGCCTCTCCTCGTGACGGTGTCAGTCTGGTGTCAGCCTCGCTAGTGACGGTGTCAGTCTGGTGTCAGCCTCGCTAGTGACGGTTTCAGTCTGGTGTCAGCCTCTCCTCGTGACGGTGTCAGTCTGGTGTCATCCTCGCTAGTGACGGTGTCGGTCTGGTGTCATCCTCGCCTCGTGACGGGGTCGGTCTGGTGTCAGCCTCGCTAGTGACGGAGTCGGTCTGGTGTCAGCCTCTCCTCGTGACGGTGTCGGTCTGGTGTCAGCCTCTCCTCGTGACGGTGTCGGTCAGGTGTCAGCCTCTCCTCGTGACGGTGTCGGTCTGGTGTCAGCCTCGCTAGTGACAGGGTCCGTCTGGTGTCAGCCTCGCTAGTGACGGTTTCGGTCTGGTGTCAGCCTCTCCTCGTGACGGTGTCAGTCTGGTGTCAGCCTCGCTAGTGACGGTGTCAGTCTGGTATCAGCCTCGCTAGTGACGGTGTCAGTCTGGTGTCAGCCTCTCCTTGTGACGGTGTCAGTCTGGTGTCAGCCTCTCCTCGTGACGGTGTCAGTCTGGTGTCAGCCTCTCCTCGTGACGGTGTCAGTCTGGTGTCAGCCTCGCTAGTGACGGTTTCAGTCTGGTCTCAGCCTCTCCTCGTGACGGTGTCCGTCTGGTGTCAGCCTCTCCTCGTGACGGTGTCAGACTGGTGTCAGCCTCGCTAGTGACGGGGTCGGTCTGGTGTCAGCCTCTCCTCGTGACGGTGTCGGTCTGGTGTCAGCCTCTCCTCGTGACGGGGTCCGTCTGGTGTCAGCCTCTCCTCGTGACGGGGGTCGGTCTGGTGTCATCCTCGCTAGTGACGGTTTCAGTCTGGTGTCAGCCTCTCCTCGTGACGGTGTCAGTCTGGTGTCAGCCTCGCTAGTGACGGTGTCAGTCTGGTGTCAGCCTCGCTAGTGACGGTTTCAGTCTGGTGTCAGCCTCTCCTCGTGACGGTGTCAGTCTGGTGTCAGCCTCGCTAGTGACGGTGTCAGTCTGGTGTCAGCCTCGCTAGTGACGGTTTCAGTCTGGTGTCAGCCTCTCCTCGTGACGGTGTCAGTCTGGTGTCAGCCTCGCTAGTGACGGTTTCAGTCTGGTGTCAGCCTTTCCTCGTGACGGTGTCAGTCTGGTGTCAGCCTCTCCTCGTGACGGTGTCAGTCTGGTGTCAGCCTCGCTAGTGACGGTTTCAGTCTGGTGTCAGCCTCTCCTCGTGACGGTGTCAGTCTGGTGTCAGCCTCGCTAGTGACGGTTTCAGTCTGGTGTCAGCCTCTCCTCGTGACGGTCTCCGTCTGGTGTCAGCCTCGCTAGTGACGGGGTCGGTCTGGTGTCAGCCTCGCTATTGACGGGGTCGGTCTGGTGTCAGCCTCGCCTCGTGACGGTGTCGGTCTGGTGTCAGCCTCGCCTCGTGACGGTGTCGGTCTGGTGTCAGCCTCGCCTCGTGACGGTGTCGGTCTGGTGTCAGCCTCTCCTCGTGACGGTGTCAGTCTGGTGTCAGCCTCTCCTCGTGATGGTGTCAGTCTGGTGTCAGCCTCGCTAGTGACGGTTTCAGTCTGGTGTCAGCCTCTCCTCGTGACGGTGTCCGTCTGGTGTCAGCCTCTCCTCGTGACGGTGTCGGTCTGGTGTCAGCCTCTCCTCGTGACGGGGTCCGTCTGGTGTCAGCCTCTCCTCGTGACGGGGTCGGTCTGGTGTCAGCTTCTCCTCGTGACGGGGTCGGTCTGGTGTCAGCCTCGCTAGTGACGGTTTCAGTCTGGTGTCAGCCTCGCTAGTGACGGTTTCAGTCTGGTGTCAGCCTCTCCTCGTGACGGTGTAAGTCTGGTGTCAGCCTCGCTAGTGACGGTGTCAGTCTGGTGTCAGCCTCTCCTCGTGACAGTGTCAGTCTGGTGTCAGCCTCGCTAGTGACGGTTTCAGTCTGGTGTCAGCCTCTCCTCGTGACGGTGTCAGTCTGGTGTCAGCCTCTCCTCGTGACGGTGTCAGTCTGGTGTCAGCCTCGCTAGTGACGGTTTCAGTCTGGTGTCAGCCTCTCCTCGTGACGGTGTCAGTCTGGTGTCAGCCTCTCCTCGTGACGGTGTCAGTCTGGTGTCAGCCTCGCTAGTGACGGTTTCGGTCTGGTGTCAGCCTCTCCTCGTGACGGTGTCAGTCTGGTGTCAGCCTCGCTAGTGACGGTGTCAGTCTGGTGTCAGCCTCGCTAGTGACGGTGTCAGTCTGGTGTCAGCCTCTCCTCGTGACGGTGTCAGTCTGGTGTCAGCCTCTCCTCGTGACGGTGTCAGTCTGGTGTCAGCCTCGCTAGTGACGGTTTCAGTCTGGTGTCAGCCTCTCCTCGTGACGGTGTCCGTCTGGTGTCAGCCTCGCTAGTGACGGGGTCGGTCTGGTGTCAGCCTCGCTAGTGACGGGGTCGGTCTGGTGTCAGCCTCGCCTCGTGACGGTGTCGGTCTGGTGTCAGCCTCGCCTCGTGACGGTGTCGGTCTGGTGTCAGCCTCGCCTCGTGACGGTGTCGGTCTGGTGTCAGCCTCGCCTCGTGACGGTGTCAGTCTGGTGTCAGCCTCGCTAGTGACGGTGTCAGTCTGGTGTCAGCCTCGCTAGTGACGGTGTCAATCTGGTGTCAGCCTCTCCTCGTGACGGTGTCAGTCTGGTGTCAGCCTCTCCTCGTGACGGTGTCCGTCTGGTGTCAGCCTCTCCTCGTGACGGTGTCAGTCTGGTGTCAGCCTCGCTAGTGATGGGGTCGGTCTGGTGTCAGCCTCTCCTCGTGACGGGGTCGGTCTGGTGTCAGCCTCTCCTCGTGACGGTGTCCGTCTGGTGTCAGCCTCTCCTCGTGACGGTGTCAGTCTGGTGTCAGCCTCGCTAGTGACGGGGTCGGTCTGGTGTCAGCCTCTCCTCGTGACGGGGTCGGTCTGGTGTCAGCCTCTCCTCGTGACGGTGTCGGTCTGGTGTCATCCTCGCTAGTGACGGTGTCGGTCTGGTGTCATCCTCGCCTCGTGACGGGGTCGGTCTGGTGTCAACCTCGCTAGTGACAGAGTCGGTCTGGTGTCAGCCTCTCCTCGTGACGGTGTTGGTCTGGTGTCAGCCTCTCCTCGTGACGGTGTCGGTCTGGGGTCAGCCTCTCCTCGTGACAGGGTCCGTCTGGTGTCAGCCTCGCTAGTGACGGTTTCGGTCTGGTGTCAGCCTCTCCTCGTGACGGTGTCAGTCTGGTGTCAGCCTCGCTAGTGACGGTGTCAGTCTGGTGTCAGCCTCTCCTCGTGACGGTGTCAGTCTGGTGTCAGCCTCTCCTCGTGACGGTGTCAGTCTGGTGTCAGCCTCGCTAGTGACGGTTTCAGTCTGGTGTCAGCCTCTCCTCGTGACGGTGTCCGTCTGGTGTCAGCCTCTCCTCGTGACGGTGTCAGTCTGGTGTCAGCCTCGCTAGTGACGGGGTCGGTCTGGTGTCAGCCTCTCCTCATGACGGGGTCGGTCTGGTGTCAGCCTCTCCTCGTGACGGTGTCGGTCTGGTGTCAGCCTCTTCTCGTGACGGGGTCCGTCTGGTGTCAGCCTCTCCTCGTGACGGGGTCGGTCTGGTGTCAGCCTCTCCTCGTGACGGGGTCGGTCTGGTGTCAGCCTGGCTAGTGACGGTTTCAGTCTGGTGTCAGCCTCTCCTCGTGACGGTGTCAGTCTGGTGTCAGCCTCGCTAGTGACGGTGTCAGTCTGGTGTCAGCCTCGCTAGTGACGGTGTCAGTCTGGTGTCAGACTCTCCTCGTGACGGTGTCAGTCTGGTGTCAGCCTCTCCTCGTGACGGTGTCAGTCTGGTGTCAGCCTCTCCTCGTGACGGTGTCAGTCTGGTGTCAGCCTCGCTAGTGACGGTTTCAGTCTGGTCTCAGCCTCTCCTCGTGACGGTGTCCGTCTGGTGTCAGCCTCTCCTCGTGATGGTGTCAGTCTGGTGTCAGCCTCGCTAGTGACGGGGTCGGTCTGGTGTCAGCCTCTCCTCGTGACGGTGTCGGTCTGGTGTCAGCCTCTCCTCGTGACGGGGTCCGTCTGGTGTCAGCCTCTCCTCGTGACGGGGGTCGGTCTGGTGTCATCCTCGCTAGTGACGGTTTCAGTCTGGTGTCAGCCTCTCCTCGTGACGGTGTCAGTCTGGTGTCAGCCTCGCTAGTGACTGTTTCAGTCTGGTGTCAGCCTCGCTAGTGACGGTTTCAGTCTGGTGTCAGCCTCTCCTCGTGACGGTGTCAGTCTGGTGTCAGCCTCTCCTCGTGACGGTGTCAGTCGGGTGTCAGCCTCGCTAGTGACGGTTTCAGTCTGGTGTCAGCCTCTCCTCGTGACGGTGTCAGTCTGGTGTCAGCCTCTCCTCGTGACGGTGTCAGTCTGGTGTCAGCCTCGCTAGTGACGGTTTCAGTCTGGTGTCAGCCTCTCCTCGTGACGGTCTCCGTCTGGTGTCAGCCTCGCTAGTGACGGGGTCGGTCTGGTGTCAGCCTCGCTATTGACGGGGTCGGTCTGGTGTCAGCCTCGCCTCGTGACGGTGTCGGTCTGGTGTCAGCCTCGCCTCGTGACGGTGTCGGTCTGGTGTCATCCTCGCTAGTGACGGTGTCGGTCTGGTGTCATCCTCGCCTCGTGACGGGGTCGGTCTGGTGTCAGCCTCGCTAGTGACGGAGTCGGTCTGGTGTCAGCCTCTCCTCGTGACGGTGTCGGTCGGGTGTCAGCCTCTCCTCGTGTCGGTGTCGGTCTGGTGTCAGCCTCTCCTCGTGACAGGGTCCGTCTGGTGTCAGCCTCGCTAGTGACGGTTTCGGTCTGGTGTCAGCCTCTCCTCGTGACGGTGTCAGTCTGGTGTCAGCCTCTCCTCGTGACGGTGTCGGTCGGGTGTCAGCCTCTCCTCGTGTCGGTGTCGGTCTGGTGTCAGCCTCTCCTCGTGACAGGGTCCGTCTGGTGTCAGCCTCGCTAGTGACGGTTTCGGTCTGGTGTCAGCCTCTCCTCGTGACGGTGTCAGTCTGGTGTCAGCCTCTCCTCGTGACGGTGTCAGTCTGGTGTCAGCCTCGCTAGTGACGGTTTCAGTCTGGTGTCAGCCTCTCCTCGTGACGGTGTCCGTCTGGTGTCAGCCTCTCCTCGTGACGGTGTCAGTCTGGTGTCAGCCTCGCTAGTGACGGTGTCAGTCTGGTGTCAGCCTCGCTAGTGACGGTGTCAGTCTGGTGTCAGCCTCGCTAGTGACGGTGTCAGTCTGGTGTCAGCCTCTCCTCGTGACGGTGTCAGTCTGTTGTCAGCCTCTCCTCGTGACGGTGTCAGTCTGGTGTCAGCCTCTCCTCGTGACGGTGTCAGTCTGGTGTCAGCCTCTCCTCGTGACGGTGTCCGTCTGGTGTCAGCCTCTCCTCGTGACGGTGTCAGCCTGGTGTCAGCCTCGCTAGTGACGGGGTCGGTCTGGTGTCAGCCTCTCCTCGTGACGGTGTCGGTCTGGTGTCAGCCTCTCCTCGTGACGGTGTCGGTCTGGTGTCAGCCTCTCCTCGTGACGGGGTCCGTCTGGTGTCAGCCTCTCCTCGTGACGGGGTCGGTCTGGTGTCAGCCTCTCCTCGTGACGGGGTCGGTCTGGTGTCAGCCTCGCTAGTGACGGTTTCAGTCTGGTGTCAGCCTCTCCTCGTGACGGTGTCAGTCTGGTGTCAGCCTCGCTAGTGACGGTGTCAGTCTGGTGTCAGCCTCGCTAGTGACGGTTTCAGTCTGGTGTCAGCCTCTCCTCGTGACGGTGTCAGTCTGGTGTCAGCCTCGCTAGTGACGGTGTCAGTCTGGTGTCAGCCTCTCCTCGTGACGGTGTCAGTCTGGTGTCAGCCTCTCCTCGTGACGGTGTCAGTCTGGTGTCAGCCTCGCTAGTGACGGTTTCAGTCTGGTGTCAGCCTCTCCTCGTGACGGTGTCCGTCTGGTGTCAGCCTCTCCTCGTGACGGTGTCAGTCTGGTGTCAGCCTCGCTAGTGACGGGGTCGGTCTGGTGTCAGCCTCTCCTCGTGACGGTGTCGGTCTGGTGTCTGCCTCTCCTCGTGACGGTGTCAGTCTGGTGTCAGCCTCTCCTCGTGACGGTGTCAGTCTGGTGTCAGCCTCGCTAGTGACGGTTTCAGTCTGGTGTCAGCCTCTCCTCGTGACGGTGTCCGTCTGGTGTCAGCCTCTCCTCGTGACGGTGTCAGTCTGGTGTCAGCCTCGCTAGTGACGGTGTCAGTCTGGTGTCAGCCTCGCTAGTGACGGTGTCAGTCTGGTGTCAGCCTCGCTAGTGACGGTGTCAGTCTGGTGTCAGCCTCTCCTCGTGACGGTGTCAGTCTGTTGTCAGCCTCTCCTCGTGACGGTGTCAGTCTGGTGTCAGCCTCTCCTCGTGACGGTGTCAGTCTGGTGTCAGCCTCGCTAGTGACGGTGTCAGTCTGGTGTCAGCCTCGCTAGTGACGGTGTCAGTCTGGTGTCAGCCTCTCCTCGTGACGGTGTCAGTCTGGTGTCAGCCTCGCTAGTGACGGGGTCGGTCTGGTGTCAGCCTCTCCTCGTGACGGTGTCGGTCTGGTGTCAGCCTCTCCTCGTGACGGTGTCGGTCTGGTGTCAGCCTCTCCTCGTGACGGGGTCCGTCTGGTGTCAGCCTCTCCTCGTGACGGGGTCGGTCTGGTGTCAGCCTCTCCTCGTGACGGGGTCGGTCTGGTGTCAGCCTCGCTAGTGACGGTTTCAGTCTGGTGTCAGCCTCTCCTCGTGACGGTGTCAGTCTGGTGTCAGCCTCTCCTCATGACGGTGTCGGTCTGGTGTCAGCCTCTCCTCGTGACGGTGTCAGTCTGGTGTCAGCCTCTCCTCGTGACGGGGGTCGGTCTGGTGTCAGCCTCTCCTCGTGACAGGGTCCGTCTGGTGTCAGCCTCGCTAGTGACGGTTTCGGTCTCGTGTCAGCCTCTCCTCGTGACGGTGTCAGTCTGGTGTCAGCCTCTCCTCGTGACGGGGGTCGGTCTGGTGTCAGCCTCTCCTCGTGACAGGGTCCGTCTGGTGTCATCCTCGCTAGTGACGGTTTCAGTCTGGTGTCAGCCTCTCCTCGTGACGGTGTCAGTCTGGTGTCAGCCTCGCTAGTGACGGTGTCAGTCTGGTGTCAGCCTCGCTAGTGACGGTTTCAGTCTGGTGTCAGCCTCTCCTCGTGACGGTGTCAGTCTGGTGTCAGCCTCGCTAGTGACGGTTTCAGTCTGGTGTCAGCCTCTCCTCGTGACGGTGTCAGTCTTGTGTCAGCCTCGCTAGTGACGGGGTCGGTCTGGTGTCAGCCTCTCCTCGTGACGGTGTCGGTCTGGTGTCAGCCTCTCCTCGTGACGGGGTCCGTCTGGTGTCAGCCTCTCCTCGTGACGGGGGTCGGTCTGGTGTCATCCTCGCTAGTGACGGTTTCAGTCTGGTGTCAGCCTCTCCTCGTGACGGTGTCAGTCTGGTGTCAGCCTCGCTAGTGACGGTTTCAGTCTGGTGTCAGCCTCTCCTCGTGACGGTGTCAGTCTGGTGTCAGCCTCGCTAGTGACGGTGTCAGTCTGGTGTCAGCCTCTCCTCGTGACGGTGTCAGTCTGGTGTCAGCCTCTCCTCGTGACGGTGTCAGTCTGGTGTCAGCCTCTCCTCGTGACGGTGTCAGTCTGGTGTCAGCCTCGCTAGTGACGGTGTCAGTCTGGTGTCAGCCTCGCTAGTGACGGTGTCAGTCTGGTGTCAGCCTCTCCTCGTGACGGTGTCAGTCTGGTGTCAGCCTCTCCTCGTGACGGTGTCCGTCTGGTGTCAGCCTCTCCTCGTGACGGTGTCAGTCTGGTGTCAGCCTCGCTAGTGACGGTGTCAGTCTGGTGTCAGCCTCGCTAGTGACGGTGTCAGTCTGGTGTCAGCCTCGCTAGTGACGGTTTCAGTCTGGTGTCAGCCTCTCCTCGTGACGGTGTCCGTCTGGTGTCAGCCTCTCCTCGTGACGGTGTCAGTCTGGTGTCAGCCTCGCTAGTGACGGGGTCGGTCTGGTGTCAGCCTCTCCTCGTGACGGTGTCGGTCTGGTGTCAGCCTCTCCTCGTGACGGTGTCGGTCTGGTGTCAGCCTCTCCTCGTGACGGGGTCCGTCTGGTGTCAGCCTCTCCTCGTGACGGGGTCGGTCTGGTGTCAGCCTCTCCTCGTGACGGGGTCGGTCTGGTGTCAGCCTCGCTAGTGACGGTTTTAGTCTGGTGTCAGCCTCTCCTCGTGACGGTGTCAGTCTGGTGTCAGCCTCGCTAGTGACGGTGTCAGTCTGGTGTCAGCCTCGCTAGTGACGGTTTCAGTCTGGTGTCAGCCTCTCCTCGTGACGGTGTCAGTCTGGTGTCAGCCTCGCTAGTGACGGTGTCAGTCTGGTGTCAGCCTCTCCTCGTGACGGTGTCAGTCTGGTGTCAGCCTCTCCTCGTGACGGTGTCAGTCTGGTGTCAGCCTCGCTAGTGACGGTTTCAGTCTGGTGTCAGCCTCTCCTCGTGACGGTGTCCGTCTGGTGTCAGCCTCTCCTCGTGACGGTGTCAGTCTGGTGTCAGCCTCGCTAGTGACGGGGTCGGTCTGGTGTCAGCCTCTCCTCGTGACGGGGTCGGTCTGGTGTCAGCCTCTCCTCGTGATGGTGTCGGTCTGGTGTCAGCCTCTCCTCGTGACGGTGTCAGTCTGGTGTCAGCCTCTCCTCGTGACGGTGTCAGTCTGGTGTCAGCCTCGCTAGTGACGGTTTCAGTCTGGTGTCAGCCTCTCCTCGTGACGGTGTCAGTCTGGTGTCAGACTCGCTAGTGACGGTTTCAGTCTGGTGTCAGCCTCTCCTCGTGACGGGGTCGGTCTGGTGTCAGCCTCTCCTCGTGACGGGGTCGGTCTGGTGTCAGCCTCGCTAGTGACGGTTTCAGTCTGGTGTCAGCCTCTCCTCGTGACGGTGTCAGTCTGGTGTCAGCCTCGCTAGTGACGGTGTCAGTCTGGTGTCAGCCTCGCTAGTGACGGTGTCAGTCTGGTGTCAGCCTCTCCTCGTGACGGTGTCAGTCTGGTGTCAGCCTCTCCTCGTGACGGTGTCAGTCTGGTGTCAGCCTCGCTAGTGACGGTTTCAGTCTGGTGTCAGCCTCTCCTCGTGACGGTGTCCGTCTGGTGTCAGCCTCTCCTCGTGACGGTGTCAGTCTGGTGTCAGCCTCGCTAGTGACGGGGTCGGTCTGGTGTCAGCCTCTCCTCGTGACGGGGTCGGTCTGGTGTCAGCCTCTCCTCGTGACGGTGTCGGTCTGGTGTCAGCCTCTCCTCGTGACGGGGTCCGTCTGGTGTCAGCCTCTCCTCGTGACGGGGTCGGTCTGGTGTCAGCCTCTCCTCGTGACGGGGTCGGTCTGGTGTCAGCCTCGCTAGTGACGGTTTCAGTCTGGTGTCAGCCTCTCCTCGTGACGGTGTCAGTCTGGTGTCAGCCTCGCTAGTGACGGTGTCAGTCTGGTGTCAGCCTCGCTAGTGACGGTTTCAGTCTGGTGTCAGCCTCTCCTCGTGACGGTGTCAGTCTGGTGTCAGCCTCGCTAGTGACGGTGTCAGTCTGGTGTCAGCCTCTCCTCGTGACGGTGTCAGTCTGGTGTCAGCCTCGCTAGTGACGGTTTCAGTCTGGTGTCAGCCTCTCCTCGTGACGGTGTCCGTCTGGTGTCAGCCTCTCCTCGTGACGATGTCAGTCTGGTGTCAGCCTCGCTAGTGACGGGGTCGGTCTGGTGTCAGCCTCTCCTCGTGACGGGGTCGGTCTGGTGTCAGCCTCTCCTCGTGACGGTGTCGGTCTGGTGTCAGCCTCTCCTCGTGACGGGGTCCGTCTGGTGTCAGCCTCTCCTCGTGACGGGGTCGGTCTGGTGTCAGCCTCTCCTCGTGACGGGTTCAGTCTGGTGTCAGCCTCGCTAGTGACGGTTTCAGTCTGGTGTCAGCCTCTCCTCGTGACGGTGTCAGTCTGGTGTCAGCCTCGCTAGTGACGGTGTCAGTCTGGTGTCAGCCTCGCTAGTGACGGTTTCAGTCTGGTGTCAGCCTCTCCTCGTGACGGTGTCAGTCTGGTGTCAGCCTCTCCTCGTGACAGTGTCAGTCTGGTGTCAGCCTCGCTAGTGACGGTGTCGGTCTGGTGTCAGCCTCTCCTCGTGACGGTGTCAGTCTGGTGTCAGCCTCTCCTCGTGACGGTGTCAGTCTGGTGTCAGCCTCGCTAGTGACGGTTTCAGTCTGGTGTCAGCCTCGCTAGTGACGGTTTCAGTCTGGTGTCAGCCTCTCCTCGTGACGGTGTCCGTCTGGTGTCAGCCTCGCTAGTGACGGTGTCAGTCTGGTGTCAGCCTCTCCTCGTGACGGTGTCAGTCTGGTGTCAGCCTCTCCACTGACAGTGTCAGTCTGGTGTCATCCTCGCTAGTGACGGTTTCAGTCTGGTGTCAGCCTCTCCTCGTGACGGTGTCCGTCTGGTGTCAGCCTCTCCTCGTGACGGTGTCGGTCTGGTGTCAGCCTCTCCTCGTGACGGTGTCAGTCTGGTGTCAGCCTCTCCTCGTGACGGTGTCAGTCTGGTGTCAGCCTCGCTAGTGACGGTTTCAGTCTGGTGTCAGCCTCTCCTCGTGACGGTTTCGGTCTGGTGTCAGCCTCTCCTCGTGACGGTGTCAGTCTGGTGTCAGCCTCGCTAGTGACGGTTTCAGTCTGGTGTCAGCCTCGCTAGTGACGGGGTCGGTCTGGTGTCAGCCTCGCTAGTGACGGGGTCGGTCTGGTGTAAGCCTCGCCTCGTGACGGTGTCGGTCTGGTGTCAGCCTCGCCTCGTGACGGTGTCTGTCTGGTGTCATCCTCGCTAGTGACGGTGTCGGTCTGGTGTCATCCTCGCCTCGTGACGGGGTCAGTCTGGTGTCAGCCTCGCTAGTGACGGGGTCGGTCTGGTGTCAGCCTCTCCTCGTGACGGGGTCGGTCTCGTGTCAGCCTCTCCTCGTGACGGTGTCAGTCTGGTGTCAGCCTCGCTAGTGACGGTTTCAGTCTGGTGTCAGCCTCTCCTCGTGACGGTGTCCGTCTGGTGTCAGCCTCGCTAGTGACGGGGTCGGTCTGGTGTCAGCCTCGCTAGTGACGGGGTCGGTCTGGTGTCAGCCTCGCCTCGTGACGGTGTCGGTCTGGTGTCAGCCTCGCCTCGTGACGGTGTCGGTCTTTTGTCATCCTCGCTAGTGACGGTGTCGGTCTGGTGTCATCCTCGCCTCGTGACGGGGTCGGTCTGGTGTCAGCCTCGCTAGTGACGGAGTCGGTCTGGTGTCAGCCTCTCCTCGTGACGGTGTCGGTCTGGTGTCAGCCTCTCCTCGTGACGGTGTCGGTCTGGTGTCAGCCTCTCCTCGTGACAGGGTCCGTCTGGTGTCAGCCTCGCTAGTGACGGTTTCGGTCTGGTGTCAGCCTCTCCTCGTGATGGTGTCAGTCTGGTGTCAGCCTCGCTAGTGACGGTGTCAGTCTGGTGTCAGCCTCGCTAGTGACGGTGTCAGTCTGGTGTCAGCCTCTCCTCGTGACGGTGTCAGTCTGGTGTCAGCCTCTCCTCGTGACGGTGTCAGTCTGGTGTCAGCCTCTCCTCGTGACGGTGTCAGTCTGGTGTCAGCCTCGCTAGTGACGGTTTCAGTCTGGTGTCAGCCTCTCCTCGTGACGGTGTCCGTCTGGTGTCAGCCTCTCCTCGTGACGGTGTCAGTCTGGTGTCAGCCTCGCTAGTGACGGGGTCAGTCTGGTGTCAGCCTCTCCTCGTGACGGTGTCGGTCTGGTGTCAGCCTCTCCTCGTGACGCGGTCCGTCTGGTGTCAGCCTCTCCTCGTGACGGGGTCGGTCTGGTGTCAGCCTCGCTAGGGACGGTTTCAGTCTGGTGTCAGCCTCTCCTCGTGACGGTGTCAGTCTGGTGTCAGCCTCGCTAGTGACGGTTTCAGTCTGGTGTCAGCCTCTCCTCGTGACGGTGTCAGTCTGGTGTCAGCCTCTCCTCGTGACGGTGTCAGTCTGGTGTCAGCCTCGCTAGTGACGGTTTCAGTCTGGTGTCAGCCTCTCCTCGTGACGGTGTCCGTCTGGTGTCAGCCTCTCCTCGTGACGGTGTCAGTCTGGTGTCAGCCTCGCTAGTGACGGGGTCGGTCTGGTGTCAGCCTCGCTAGTGACGGAGTCGGTCTGGTGTCAGCCTCTCCTCGTGACGGTGTCGGTCTGGTGTCAGCCTCTCCTCGTGACGGTGTCGGTCTGGTGTCAGCCTCTCCTCGTGACAGGGTCCGTCTGGTGTCAGCCTCGCTAGTGACGGTTTCGGTCTGGTGTCAGCCTCTCCTCGTGACGGTGTCAGTCTGGTGTCAGCCTCGCTAGTGACGGTGTCAGTCTGGTGTCAGCCTCGCTAGTGACGGTGTCAGTCTGGTGTCAGCCTCTCCTCGTGAAGTTGTCAGTCTGGTGTCAGCCTCTCCTCGTGACGGTGTCAGTCTGGTGTCAGCCTCGCTAGTGACGGTTTCAGTCTGGTGTCAGCCTCTCCTCGTGACGGTGTCCGACTGGTGTCAGCCTCTCCTCGTGACGGTGTCAGTCTGGTGTCAGCCTCGCTAGTGACGGGGTCGGTCTGGTGTCAGCCTCTCCTCGTGACGGGGTCGGTCTGGTGTCAGCCTCTCCTCGTAACGGTGTCGGTCTGGTGTCAGCCTCTCCTCGTGACGGGGTCCGTCTGGTGTCAGCCTCTCCTCGTGACGGTGTCAGTCTGGTGTCAGCCTCGCTAGTGACGGTGTCAGTCTGGTGTCAGCCTCGCTAGTGACGGTTTCAGTCTGGTGTCAGCCTCTCCTCGTGACGGTGTCAGTCTGGTGTCAGCCTCGCTAGTGACGGTTTCAGTCTGGTGTCAGCCTCTCCTCGTGACGGTGTCAGTCTGGTGTCAGCCTCTCCTCGTGACGGTGTCAGTCTGGTGTCAGCCTCGCTAGTGACGGTTTCAGTCTGGTGTCAGCCTCTCCTCGTGACGGTGTCAGTCTGGTGTCAGCCTCTCCTCGTGACGGTGTCAGTCTGGTGTCAGCCTCGCTAGTGACGGTTTCAGTCTGGTGTCAGCCTCTCCTCGTGACGGTGTCCATCTGGTGTCAGCCTCGCTAGTGACGGGGTCGGTCTGGTGTCAGCCTCGCTAGTGACGGGGTCGGTCTGGTGTCAGCCTCTCCTCGTGACGGGGTCGGTCTGGTGTCAGCCTCTCCTCGTGACGGTGTCAGTCTGGTGTCAGCCTCGCTAGTGACGGTTTCAGTCTGGTGTCAGCCTCTCCTCGTGACGGTGTCCGTCTGGTGTCAGCCTCGCTAGTGACGGGGTCGGTCTGGTGTCAGCCTCGCTAGTGACGGGGTCGGTCTGGTGTCAGCCTCGCCTCGTGACGGTGTCGGTCTGGTGTCAGCCTCTCCTCGTGACGGGGTCGGTCTGGTGTCAGCCTCGCTAGTGACGGTTTCAGTCTGGTGTCAGCCTCTCCTCGTGACGGTGTCAGTCTGGTGTCAGCCTCGCTAGTGACGGTGTCAGTCTGGTGTCAGCCTCGCTAGTGACGGTTTCAGTCTGGTGTCAGCCTCTCCTCGTGACGGTGTCAGTCTGGTGTCAGCCTCTCCTCGTGACGGTGTCAGTCTGGTGTCAGCCTCGCTAGTGACGGTTTCAGTCTGGTGTCAGCCTCTCCTCGTGACGGTGTCAGTCTGGTGTCAGCCTCTCCTCGTGACGGTGTCAGTCTGGTGTCAGCCTCGCTAGTGACGGTTTCAGTCTGGTGTCAGCCTCTCCTCGTGACGGTGTCCGTCTGGTGTCAGCCTCGCTAGTGACGGGGTCGGTCTGGTGTCAGCCTCGCTAGTGACGGGGTCGGTCTGGTGTCAGCCTCGCTAGTGACGGAGTCGGTCTGGTGTCAGCCTCTCCTCGTGACAGGGTCCGTCTGGTGTCAGCCTCGCTAGTGACGGTGTCGGTCTGGTGTCAGCCTCTCCTCGTGACGGTGTCGGTCTGGTGTCAGCCTCTCCTCGTGACAGGGTCCGTCTGGTGTCAGCCTCGCTAGTGACGGTTTCGGTCTGGTGTCAGCCTCTCCTCGTGACGGTGTCAGTCTGGTGTCAGCCTCGCTAGTGACGGTGTCAGTCTGGTGTCAGCCTCGCTAGTGACGGTGTCAGTCTGGTGTCAGCCTCGCTAGTGACGGTGTCAGTCTGGTGTCAGCCTCTCCTTGTGACGGTGTCAGTTTGGTGTCAGCCTCTCCTCGTGACGATGTCAGTCTGGTGTCAGCCTCGCTAGTGACGGTTTCAGTCTGGTGTCAGCCTCTCCTCGTGACGGTGTCCGTCTGGTGTCAGCCTCTCCTCGTGACGGTGTCAGTCTGGTGTCAGCCTCGCTAGTGACGGTTTCAGTCTGGTGTCAGCCTCTCCTCGTGACGGTGTCAGTCTGGTGTCAGCCTCTCCTCGTGACGGTGTCAGTCTGGTGTCAGCCTCACTAGTGACGGTTTCAGTCTGGTGTCAGCCTCTCCTCGTGACGGTGTCAGTCTGGTGTCAGCCTCTCCTCGTGACGGTGTCAGTCTGGTGTCAGCCTCGCTAGTGACGGTTTCAGTCTGGTGTCAGCCTCTCCTCGTGACGGGGTCGGTCTGGTGTCAGCATCGCTAGTGACGGAGTCGGTCTGGTGTCAGCCTCTCCTCGTGACGGTGTCGGTCTGGTGTCAGCCTCTCCTCGTGACGGTGTCGGTCTGGTGTCAGCCTCTCCTCGTGACAGGGTCCGTCTGGTGTCAGCCTCGCTAGTGACGGTTTCGGTCTGGTGTCAGCCTCTCCTCGTGACGGTGTCAGTCTGGTGTCAGCCTCGCTAGTGACGGTGTCAGTCTGGTGTCAGCCTCGCTAGTGACGGTTTCAGTCTGGTGTCAGCCTCTCCTCGTGACGGTGTCAGTCTGGTGTCAGCCTCTCCTCGTGACGGTGTCAGTCTGGTGTCAGCCTCTCTAGTGACGGTTTCAGTCTGGTGTCAGCCTCTCCTCGTGACGGTGTCGGTCTGGTGTCAGCCTCTCCTCGTGACGGTGTCAGTCTGGTGTCAGCCTCGCTAGTGACGGGGTCGGTCTGGTGTCAGCCTCGCTAGTGACGGTGTCGGTCTGGTGTCAGCCTCGCCTCGTGACGGTGTCGGTCTGGTGTCAGCCTCGCCTCGTGACGGTGTCGGTCTGGTGTCAGCCTCGCCTCGTGACGGTGTCGGTCTGGTGTCAGCCTCGCTAGTGACGGTTTCAGTCTGGTGTCAGCCTCTCCTCGTGACGGTGTCAGTCTGGTGTCAGCCTCTCCTCGTGACGGTGTCAGTCTGGTGTCAGCCTCGCTAGTGACGGTTTCAGTCTGGTGTCAGCCTCTCCTCGTGACGGTGTCAGTCTGGTGTCAGCCTCTCCTCGTGACGGTGTCAGTCTGGTGTCAGCCTCGCTAGTGACGGTATCAGTCTGGTGTCAGCCTCGCCTCGTGACGGTGTCAGTCTGGTGTCAGCCTCGCTAGTGACGGGGTCGGTCTGGTGTCAGCCTCTCCTCGTGACGGGGTCGGTCTGGTGTCAGCCTCTCCTCGTGACGGTGTTTGTCTGGTGTCAGCCTCTCCTCGTGACGGGGTCCGTCTGGTGTCAGCCTCTCCTCGTGATGGGGTCGGTCTGGTGTCAGCCTCTCCTCGTGACGGGGTCGGTCTGGTGTCAGCCTCGCTAGTGACGGTTTCAGTCTGGTGTCAGCCTCTCCTCGTGACGGTGTCAGTCTGGTGTCAGCCTCGCTAGTGACGGTGTCAGTCTGGTGTCAGCCTCGCTAGTGACGGTTTCAGTCTGGTGTCAGCCTCTCCTCGTGACGGTGTCGGTCTGGTGTCAGCCTCTCCTCGTGACGGTGTCAGTCTGGTGTCAGCCTCGCTAGTGACGGGGTCGGTCTGGTGTCAGCCTCTCCTCGTGACGGGGTCGGTCTGGTGTCAGCCTCTCCTCGTGACGGTGTCAGTCTGGTGTCAGCCTCGCTAGTGACGGTTTCAGTCTGGTGTCAGCCTCTCCTCGTGACGGTGTCCGTCTGGTGTCAGCCTCGCTAGTGACGGGGTCGGTCTGGTGTCAGCCTCGCTAGTGACGGAGTCGGTCTGGTGTCAGCCTCTCCTCGTGACAGGGTCCGTCTGGTGTCAGCCTCGCTAGTGACGGTGTCGGTCTGGTGTCAGCCTCTCCTCGTGACGGTGTCGGTCTGGTGTCAGCCTCTCCTCGTGACAGGGTCCGTCTGGTGTCAGCCTCGCTAGTGACGGTTTCGGTCTGGTGTCAGCCTCTCCTCGTGACGGTGTCAGTCTGGTGTCAGCCTCGCTAGTGACGGTGTCAGTCTGGTGTCAGCCTCGCTAGTGACGGTGTCAGTCTGGTGTCAGCCTCGCTAGTGACGGTGTCAGTCTGGTGTCAGCCTCTCCTTGTGACGGTGTCAGTTTGGTGTCAGCCTCTCCTCGTGACGGTGTCAGTCTGGTGTCAGCCTCGCTAGTGACGGTTTCAGTCTGGTGTCAGCCTCTCCTCGTGACGGTGTCCGTCTGGTGTCAGCCTCTCCTCGTGACGGTGTCAGTCTGGTGTCAGCCTCGCTAGTGACGGTTTCAGTCTGGTGTCAGCCTCTCCTCGTGACGGTGTCAGTCTGGTGTCAGCCTCTCCTCGTGACGGTGTCAGTCTGGTGTCAGCCTCACTAGTGACGGTTTCAGTCTGGTGTCAGCCTCTCCTCGTGACGGTGTCAATCTGGTGTCAGCCTCTCCTCGTGACGGTGTCAGTCTGGTGTCAGCCTCGCTAGTGACGGTTTCAGTCTGGTGTCAGCCTCTCCTCGTGACGGGGTCGGTCTGGTGTCAGCATCGCTAGTGACGGAGTCGGTCTGGTGTCAGCCTCTCCTCGTGACGGTGTCGGTCTGGTGTCAGCCTCTCCTCGTGACGGTGTCGGTCTGGTGTCAGCCTCATCTCGTGACAGGGTCCGTCTGGTGTCAGCCTCGCTAGTGACGGTTTCGGTCTGGTGTCAGCCTCTCCTCGTGACGGTGTCAGTCTGGTGTCAGCCTCGCTAGTGACGGTGTCAGTCTGGTGTCAGCCTCGCTAGTGACGGTTTCAGTCTGGTGTCAGCCTCTCCTCGTGACGGTGTCAGTCTGGTGTCAGCCTCTCCTCGTGACGGTGTCAGTCTGGTGTCAGCCTCGCTAGTGACGGTTTCAGTCTGGTGTCAGCCTCTCCTCGTGACGGTGTCGGTCTGGTGTCAGCCTCTCCTCGTGACGGTGTCAGTCTGGTGTCAGCCTCGCTAGTGACGGGGTCGGTCTGGTGTCAGCCTCGCTAGTGACGGTGTCGGTCTGGTGTCAGCCTCGCCTCGTGACGGTGTCGGTCTGGTGTCAGCCTCGCCTCGTGACGGTGTCGGTCTGGTGTCAGCCTCGCCTCGTGACGGTGTCGGTCTGGTGTCAGCCTCGCTAGTGACGGTTTCAGTCTGGTGTCAGCCTCTCCTCGTGACGGTGTCAGTCTGGTGTCAGCCTCTCCTCGTGACGGTGTCAGTCTGGTGTCAGCCTCGCTAGTGACGGTTTCAGTCTGGTGTCAGCCTCTCCTCGTGACGGTGTTTGTCTGGTGTCAGCCTCTCCTCGTGACGGTGTCAGTCTGGTGTCAGCCTCGCTAGTGACGGTATCAGTCTGGTGTCAGCCTCGCCTCGTGACGGTGTCGGTCTGGTGTCAGCCTCGCTAGTGACGGGGTCGGTCTGGTGTCAGCCTCGCTAGTGACGGGGTCGGTCTGGTGTCAGCCTCGCCTCGTGACGGTGTCGGTCTGGTGTCAGCCTCGCCTCGTGACGGTGTCGGTCTGGTGTCAGCCTCGCCTCGTGACGGTGTCGGTCTGGTGTCAGCCTCTCCTCATGACGGGGTCGGTCTGGTGTCAGCCTCTCCTCGTGACGGGGGTCGGTCTGGTGTCAACCTCGCTAGTGACGGTTTCGGTCTGGTGTCAGCCTCTCCTCGTGACGGTGTCGGTCTGGTGTCAGCCTCGCTAGTGACGGTGTCAGTCTGGTGTCAGCCTCGCTAGTGACGGTTTCAGTCTGGTGTCAGCCTCTCCTCGTGACGGTGTCGGTCTGGTGTCAGCCTCTCCTCGTGAAGGTGTCAGTCTGGTGTCAGCCTCGCTAGTGACGGTTTCAGTCTGGTGTCAGCCTCTCCTCGTGACGGTGTCGGTCTGGTGTCAGTCTCGCTAGTGATGGGGTCGGTCTGGTGTCAGCCTCGCTAGTGACGGTGTCGGTCTGGTGTCAGCCTCGCCTCGTGACGGTGTCGGTCTGGTGTCAGCCTCGCCTCGTGACGGTGTCGGTCTGGTGTCAGCCTCGCTAGTGACGGTTTCAGTCTGGTGTCAGCCTCTCCTCGTGACGGTGTCAGTCTGGTGTCAGCCTCTCCTCGTGACGGTGTCAGTCTGGTGTCAGCCTCGCTAGTGACGGTTTCAGTCTGGTGTCAGCCTCGCCTCGTGACGGTGTCGGTCTGGTGTTATGCTCGCTAGTGACGGTGTCGGTCTGTTGTCATCCTCGCCTCGTGACGGGGTCGGTCTGGTGTCAGCCTCTCCTCGTGACGGGGGTCGGTCTGGTGTCAGCCTCGCTAGTGACGGTTTCGGTCTGGTGTCAGCCTCTCCTCGTGACGGTGTCAGTCTGGTGTCAGCCTCTCCTCGTGACGGGGTCGGTCTGGTGTCAGCCTCGCTAGTGACGGTTTCAGTCTGGTGTCAGCCTCGCCTCGTGACGGTGTCGGTCTAGTGTTATGCTCGCTAGTGACGGTTTCAGTCTGGTGTCAGCCTCGCCTCGTGACGGTGTCGGTCTGGTGTTATGCTCGCTAGTGACGGTGTCGGTCTGTTGTCATCCTCGCCTCGTGACGGGGTCGGTCTGGTGTCAGCCTCGCCTCGTGACGGTGTCGGTCTGGTGTCAGCCTCTCCTCGTGACGGGGTCGGTCTGGTGTCAGCCTCTCCTCGTGACGGGGTCGGCCTGGTGTCAGCCTCGCTAGTGACGGTTTCGGTCTGGTATCAGCCTCTCCTCGTGACGGTGTCGGTCTGGTGTCAGCCTCGCTAGTGACGGTGTCAGTCTGGTGTCAGCCTCGCTAGTGACGGTTTCAGTCTGGTGTCAGCCTCTCCTCGTGACGGTGTCAGTCTGGTGTCAGCCTCTCCTCGTGACGGTGTCAGTCTGGTGTCAGCCTCGCTAGTGACGGTTTCAGTCTGGTGTCAGCCTCTCCTCGTGACGGTGTCGGTCTGGTGTCAGCCTCTCCTCGTGACGGTGTCAGTCTGGTGTCAGCCTCGCTAGTGACGGGGTCGGTCTGGTGTCAGCCTCGCTAGTGACGGTGTCGGTCTGGTGTCAGCCTCTCCTCGTGACGAAGTCGGTCTGGTGTCAGCCTCTCCTCGTGACGGGGGTCGGTCTGGTGTCAGCCTCGCTAGTGACGGTTTCGGTCTGGTATCAGCCTCTCCTCGTGACGGTGTCGGTCTGGTGTCAGCCTCGCTAGTGACGGTGTCAGTCTGGTGTCAGCCTCGCTAGTGACGGTTTCAGTCTGGTGTCAGCCTCTCCTCGTGACGGGGGTCGGTCTGGTGTCAGCCTCGCTAGTGACGGGGTCGGTCTGGTGTCAGCCTCGCTAGTGACGGAGTCGGTCTGGTGTCAGCCTCTCCTCGTGACAGGGTCCGTCTGGTGTCAGCCTCGCTAGTGACGGTGTCGGTCTGGTGTCAGCCTCTCCTCGTGACGGTGTCGGTCTGGTGTCAGCCTCTCCTCGTGACAGGGTCCGTCTGGTGTCAGCCTCGCTAGTGACGGTTTCGGTCTGGTGTCAGCCTCTCCTCGTGACGGTGTCGGTCTGGTGTCAGCCTCGCTAGTGACGGTGTCAGTCTGGTGTCAGCCTCGCTAGTGACGGTTTCAGTCTGGTGTCAGCCTCTCCTCGTGACGGTGTCAGTCTGGTGTCAGCCTCTCCTCGTGACGGTGTCAGTCTGGTGTCAGCCTCGCTAGTGACGGTTTCAGTCTGGTGTCAGCCTCTCCTCGTGACGGTGTCGGTCTGGTGTCAGCCTCTCCTCGTGACGGTGTCAGTCTGGTGTCAGCCTCGCTAGTGACGGGGTCGGTCTGGTGTCAGCCTCGCTAGTGACGGTGTCGGTCTGGTGTCAGCCTCGCCTCGTGACGGTGTCGGTCTGGTGTCAGCCTCGCCTCGTGACGGTGTCGGTCTGGTGTCAGCCTCGCCTCGTGACGGTGTCGGTCTGGTGTCAGCCTCTCCTCGTGACGGTGTCGGTCTGGTGTCAGCCTCTCCTCGTGACGGGGTCGGTCTGGTGTCAGCCTCTCCTCGTGACGGGGTCGGTCTGGTGTCAGCCTCGCTAGTGACGGTTTCAGTCTGGTGTCAGCCTCGCCTCGTGACGGTGTCGGTCTGGTGTCAGCCTCGCCTCGTGACGGTGTCGGTCTGGTGTCAGCCTCGCCTCGTGACGGTGTCGGTCTGGTGTCAGCCTCGCTAGTGACGGTTTCAGTCTGGTGTCAGCCTCTCCTCGTGACGGTGTCAGTCTGGTGTCAGCCTCTCCTCGTGACGGTGTCAGTCTGGTGTCAGCCTCGCTAGTGACGGTTTCAGTCTGGTGTCAGCCTCGCCTCGTGACGGTGTCGGTCTGGTGTTATGCTCGCTAGTGACGGTGTCGGTCTGTTGTCATCCTCGCCTCGTGACGGGGTCGGTCTGGTGTCAGCCTCTCCTCGTGACGGGGGTCGGTCTGGTGTCAGCCTCGCTAGTGACGGTTTCAGTCTGGTGTCAGCCTCGCCTCGTGACGGTGTCGGTCTGGTGTTATGCTCGCTAGTGACGGTGTCGGTCTGTTGTCATCCTCGCCTCGTGACGGGGTCGGTCTGGTGTCAGCCTCTCCTCGTGACGGTGTCGGTCTGGTGTCAGCCTCTCCTCGTGACGGGGTCGGTCTGGTGTCAGCCTCTCCTCGTGACGGGGGTCGGTCTGGTGTCAGCCTCGCTAGTGACGGTTTCGGTCTGGTATCAGCCTCTCCTCGTGACGGTGTCGGTCTGGTGTCAGCCTCGCTAGTGACGGTGTCAGTCTGGTGTCAGCCTCGCTAGTGACGGTTTCAGTCTGGTGTCAGCCTCTCCTCGTGACGGTGTCAGTCTGGTGTCAGCCTCTCCTCGTGACGGTGTCAGTCTGGTGTCAGCCTCGCTAGTGACGGTTTCAGTCTGGTGTCAGCCTCTCCTCGTGACGGTGTCGGTCTGGTGTCAGCCTCTCCTCGTGACGGTGTCAGTCTGGTGTCAGCCTCGCTAGTGACGGGGTCGGTCTGGTGTCAGCCTCGCTAGTGACGGTGTCGGTCTGGTGTCAGCCTCGCCTCGTGACGGTGTCGGTCTGGTGTCAACCTCGCCTCGTGACGGTGTCGGTCTGGTGTCAGCCTCGCCTCGTGACGGTGTCGGTCTGGTGTCAGCCTCGCCTCGTGACGGTGTCGGTCTGGTGTCAGCCTCGCCTCGTGACGGTGTCGGTCTGGTGTCAGCCTCTCCTCGTGACGGTGTCGGTCTGGTGTCAGCCTCTCCTCGTGACGGGGTCGGTCTGGTGTCAGCCTCTCCTCGTGACGGGGTCGGTCTGGTGTCAGCCTCACTAGTGACGGTTTCAGTCTGGTGTCAGCCTCGCCTCGTGACGGTGTCGGTCTGGTGTCATGCTCGCTAGTGACGGTGTCGGTCTGGTGTCATCCTCGCCTCGTGACGGGGTCGGTCTGGTGTCAGCCTCTCCTCGTGACGGTGTCGGTCTGGTGTCAGCCTCTCCTCGTGACGGTGTCGGTCTGGTGTCATCCTCTCCTCGTGACGGGGTCGGTCTGGTGTCAGCCTCGCTAGTGACGGGGTCGGACTGGTGTCAGCCTCTCCTCGTGACGGTGTCGGTCTGGTGTCAGCCTCGCTAGTGACGGTGTCAGTCTGGTGTCAGCCTCGCTAGTGACGGTTTCAGTCTGGTGTCAGCCTCTCCTCGTGACGGTGTCGGTCTGGTGTCAGCCTCTCCTCGTGACGGTGTCAGTCTGGTTTCAGCCTCGCTAGTGACGGTTTCAGTCTGGTGTCAGCCTCTCCTCGTGACGGTGTCGGTCTGGTGTCAGCCTCTCCTCGTGACGGTGTCAGTCTGGTGTCAGCCTCGCTAGTGACGGGGTCGGTCTGGTGTCAGCCTCGCTAGTGACGGTGTCGGTCTGGTGTCAGCCTCGCCTCGTGACGGTGTCGGTCTGGTGTCAGCCTCGCCTCGTGACGGTGTCGGTCTGGTGTCAGCCTCGCCTCGTGACGGTGTCGGTCTGGTGTCAGCCTCTCCTCGTGACGGCGTCGGTCTGGTGTCAGCCTCTCCTCGTGACGGGGTCGGTCTGGTGTCAGCCTCTCCTCGTGACGGGGTCGGTCTGGTGTCAGCCTCTCCTCGTGACGGGGTCGGTCTGGTGTCAGCCTCTCCTCGTGACGGGGTCGGTCTGGTGTCAGCCTCTCCTCGTGACGGGGGTCGGTCTGGTGTCAGCCTCGCTAGTGACGGTTTCGGTCTGGTGTCAGCCTCTCCTCGTGACGGTGTCGGTCTGGTGTCAGCCTCGCCTCGTGACGGTGTCGGTCTGGTGTCATCCTCGCTAGTGACGGTGTCGGTCTGGTGTCAGCCTCTCCTCGTGACGGGGTCGGTCTGTTGTCAGCCTCGCTAGTGACGGTTTCAGTCTGGTGTCAGCCTCTCCTCGTGACGGTGTCAGTCTGGTGTCTGCCTTGCTAGTGACGGGGTCGGTCTGGTGTCAGCCTCTCCTCGTGACGGTGTCGGTCTGGTGTCAGCCTCGCCTCGTGACGGTGTCGGTCTGGTGTCAGCCTCTCCTCGTGACGGTGTCGGTCTGGTGTCAGCCTCTCCTCGTGACGGGGTCGGTCTGGTGTCAGCCTCTCCTCGTGACGGGGTCGGTCTGGTGTCAGCCTCTCCTCGTGATGGTGTCAGTCTGGTGTCAGCCTCGCTAGTGACGGTTTCAGTCTGGTGTCAGCCTCTCCTCGTGACGGTGTCAGTCTGCTGTCAGCCTCTCCTCGTGACGGTGTCAGTCTGGTGTCAGCGTCGCTAGTAACGGTTTCAGTCTGGTGTCAGCCTCTCCTCGTGACGGTGTCGGTCTGGTGTCAGCCTCGCTAGTGACGGGGTCGGTCTGGTGTCAGCCTCGCTAGTGACGGGGTCGGTCTGGTGTCAGCCTCGCTAGTTACGGTTTCAGTCTGGTGTCAGCCTCTCCTCGTGACGGTGTCAGTCTGGTGTCAGCCTCTCCTCGTGACGGTGTCAGTCTGGTGTCAGCCTCGCTAGTGACGGTATCAGTCTGGTGTCAGCTTCGCCTCGTGACGGTGTCAGTCTGGTGTCATGCTCGCTAGTGACGGTGTCGGTCTGGTGTCATCCTCGCCTCGTGACGGGGTCGGTCTGGGGTCAGCCTCTCCTCGTGACGGTGTCGGTCTGGTGTCAGCCTCTCCTCGTGACGGGGTCGGTCTGGTGTCAGCCTCGCTAGTGACGGTGTCGGTCTGGTGTCATCCTTGCCTCGTGACGGGGTCGGTCTGGTGTCAGCCTCGCTAGTGACGGAGTCGGTCTGGTGTCAGCCTCTCCTCGTGACGGTGTCAGTCTGGTGTCAGCCTCTCCTCGTGACGGTGTCGGTCTGGTGTCAGCCTCTCCTCGTGACAGGGTCCGTCTGGTGTCAGCCTCGCTAGTGACGGTGTCGGTCTGGTGTCATCCTCGCCTCGTGACGGGGTCGGTCTGGGGTCAGCCTCTCCTCGTGACGGTGTCGGTCTGGTGTCAGCCTCTCCTCGTGACGGGGTCGGTCTGGTGTCAGCCTCGCTAGTGACGGTGTCGGTCTGGTGTCATCCTTGCCTCGTGACGGGGTCGGTCTGGTGTCAGCCTCGCTAGTGACGGAGTCGGTCTGGTGTCAGCCTCTCCTCGTGACGGTGTCAGTCTGGTGTCAGCCTCTCCTCGTGACGGTGTCGGTCTGGTGTCAGCCTCTCCTCGTGACAGGGTCCGTCTGGTGTCAGCCTCGCTAGTGACGGTTTCGGTCTGGTGTCAGCCTCTCCTCGTGACGGTGTCAGTCTGGTGTCAGCCTCGCTAGTGACGGTTTCAGTCTGGTGTCAGCCTCTCCTCGTGACGGTGTCGGTCTGGTGTCAGCCTCTCCTCGTGACGGTGTCGGTCTGGTGTCAGCCTCGCCTCGTGACGGTGTCGGTCTGGTGTCAGCCTCGCCTCGTGACGGTGTCGGTCTGGTGTCAGCCTCGCCTCGTGACGGTGTCGGTCTGGTGTCAGCCTCGCCTCGTGACGGTGTCGGTCTGGTGTCAGCCTCTCCTCGTGACGGTGTCGGTCTGGTGTCAGCCTCTCCTCGTGAAGGTGTCGGTCTGGTGTCAGCCTCGCTTCGTGACGGTGTCGGTCTGGTGTCAGCCTCGCCTCGTGACGATGTCGGTCTGGTGTCATCCTCTCCTCGTGACGGGGTCGGTCTGGTGTCAGCCTCTCCTCGTGACGGGGTCGGTCTGGTGTTATGCTCGCTAGTGACGGTGTCGGTCTGTTGTCATCCTCGCCTCGTGACGGGGTCGGTCTGGTGTCAGCCTCTCCTCGTGACGGTGTCGGTCTGGTGTCAGCCTCTCCTCGTGACGGGGGTCGGTCTGGTGTCAGCCTCGCTAGTGACGGTTTCAGTCTGGTGTCAGTCTCTCCTCGTGACGGTGTCAGTCTGGTGTCAGCCTCGCTAGTGACAATGTCAGTCTGGTGTCAGCCTCGCTAGTGACGGTGTCAGTCTGGTGTCAGCCTCGCTAGTGACGGTTTCAGTCTGGTGTCAGCCTCTCCTCGTGACGGTGTCAGTCTGGTGTCAGCCTCTCCTCGTGACGGGGTCGGTCTGGTGTCAGCCTCTCCTCGTGACGGGGTCGGTCTGGTGTCAGCCTCTCCTCGTGACGGTGTCCGTCTGGTGTCAGCCTCGCTAGTGACGGGGTCGGTCTGGTGTCAGCCTCGCTAGTGACGTGGTCGGTCTGGTGTCAGCCTCGCCTCGTGACGGTGTCGGTCTGGTGTCAGCCTCGCCTCGTGACGGTGTCGGTCTGGTGTCATCCTCGCTAGTGACGGTGTCGGTCTGGTGTCATCCTCGCCTCGTGACGGTGTCAGTCTGGTGTCAGCCTCGCTAGTGACGGTGTCAGTCTGGTGTCAGCCTCTCCTCGTGACGGTGTCAGTCTGGTGTCAGCCTCTCCTCGTGACGGTGTCAGTCTGGTGTCAGCCTCGCTAGTGACGGTTTCAGTCTGGTGTCAGCCTCTCCTCGTGACGGTGTCCGTCTGGTGTCAGCCTCTCCTCGTGACGGTGTCAGTCTGGTGTCAGCCTCGCTAGTGACGGGGTCGGTCTGGTGTCAGCCTCTCCTCGTGACGGGGTCGGTCTGGTGTCAGCCTCTCCTCGTGACGGTGTCGGTCTGGTGTCAGCCTCTCCTCGTGACGGGGTCCGTCTGGTGTCAGCCTCTCCTCGTGACGGGGTCGGTCTGGTGTCAGCCTCTCCTCGTGACGGGGTCGGTCTGGTGTCAGCCTCGCTAGTGACGGTTTCAGTCTGGTGTCAGCCTCTCCTCGTGACGGTGTCAGTCTGGTGTCAGCCTCGCTAGTGACGGTGTCAGTCTGGTGTCTGCCTCGCCTCGTGACGGTGTCGGTCTGGTGTCAGCCTCTCCTCGTGACGGTGTCGGTCTCGTGTCAGCCTCTCCTCGTGACGGGGTCAATCTGGTGTCAGCCTCTCCTCGTGACGGGGTCGGTCTGGTGTCAGCCTCGCCTCGTGACGGTGTCGGTCTGGTGTCATGCTCGCTAGTGACGGTGTCGGTCTGTTGTCATCCTCGCCTCGTGACGGGGTCGGTCTGGTGTCAGCCTCGCCTCGTGACGGTGTCGGTCTGGTGTCAGCCTCGCCTCGTGACGGTGTCGGTCTGGTGTCAGCCTCGCCTCGTGACGGTGTCGGTCTGGTGTCATCCTCGCTAGTGACGGTGTCGGTCTGGTGTCATCCTCGCCTCGTGACGGGGTCGGTCTGGTGTCAGCCTCGCTAGTGACGGTTTCAGTCTGGTGTCAGCCTCTCCTCGTGACGGTGTCAGTCTGGTGTCTTCCTCGCTAGTGACGGGGTCGGTCTGGTGTCAGCCTCGCCTCGTGACGGTGTCTGTCTGGTGTCAGCCTCTCCTCGTGACGGTGTCGGTCTGGTGTCAGCCTCTCCTCGTGACGGGGTCGGTCTGGTGTCAGCCTCTCCTCGTGATGGTGTCAGTCTGGTGTCAGCCTCGCTAGTGACGGTTTCAGTCTGGTGTCAGCCTCTCCTCGTGACGGTGTCAGTCTGCTGTCAGCCTCTCCTCGTGACGGTGTCAGTCTGGTGTCAGCGTCGCTAGTAACGGTTTCAGTCTGGTGTCAGCCTCTCCTCGTGACGGTGTCGGTCTGGTGTCAGCCTCGCTAGTGACGGGGTCGGTCTGGTGTCAGCCTCGCTAGTGACGGGGTCGGTCTGGTGTCAGCCTCGCTAGTTACGGTTTCAGTCTGGTGTCAGCCTCTCCTCGTGACGGTGTCAGTCTGGTGTCAGCCTCTCCTCGTGACGGTGTCAGTCTGGTGTCAGCCTCGCTAGTGACGGTATCAGTCTGGTGTCAGCCTCGCCTCGTGACGGTGTCAGTCTGGTGTCATGCTCGCTAGTGACGGTGTCGGTCTGGTGTCATCCTCGCCTCGTGACGGGGTCGGTCTGGGGTCAGCCTCTCCTCGTGACGGTGTCGGTCTGGTGTCAGCCTCTCCTCGTGACGGGGTCGGTCTGGTGTCAGCCTCTCCTCGTGACGGGGGTCAGTCTGGTGTCAGCCTCGCTAGTGACGGTTTCGGTCTGGTGTCAGCCTCTCCTCGTGACAGTGTCGGTCTGGTGTCAGCCTCGCTAGTGACGGTGTCGGTCTGGTGTCAGCCTCGCCTCGTGACGGTGTCGGTCTGGTGTCAGCCTCGCCTCGTGACGGTGTCGGTCTGGTGTCAGCCTCGCCTCGTGACGGTGTCGGTCTGGTGTCAGCCTCGCCTCGTGACGGTGTCGGTCTGGTGTCAGCCTCTCCTCGTGACGGTGTCGGTCTGGTGTCAGCCTCGCTAGTGACGGGGTCGGTCTGGTGTCAGCCTCGCCTCGTGACGGTGTCGGTCTGGTGTCAGCCTCGCCTCGTGACGGTGTCGGTCTGGTGTCAGCCTCGCCTCGTGACGGTGTCGGTCTGGTGTCAGCCTCGCCTCGTGATGGTGTCGGTCTGGTGTCAGCCTCTCCTCGTGACGGTGTCGGTCTCGTGTCAGCCTCTCCTCGTGACGGGGTCAATCTGGTGTCAGCCTCTCCTCGTGACGGGGTCGGTCTGGTGTCAGCCTCGCTAGTGACGGTTTCAGTCTGGTGTCAGCCTCGCCTCGTGACGGTGTCGGTCTGGTGTCATGCTCGCTAGTGACGGTGTCGGTCTGTTGTCATCCTCGCCTCGTGACGGGGTCGGTCTGGTGTCAGCCTCGCTAGTGACGGGGTCGGTCTGGTGTCAGCCTCGCTAGTGACGGGGTCGGTCTGGTGTCAGCCTCGCTAGTGACGGGGTCGGTCTGGTGTCAGCCTTGCCTCGTGACGGTGTCGGTCTGGTGTCAGCCTCGCTTCGTGACGGTGTCGGTCTGGTGTCAGCCTCGCCTCGTGACGGTGTCGGTCTGGTGTCAGCCTCGCCTCGTGACGGTGTCAGTCTGGTGTCAGCCTCGCCTCGTGACGGTGTCGGTCTGGTGTCATCCTCGCCTCGTGACGGGGTCGGTCTGGTGTCAGCCTCGCTAGTGACGGTTTCAGTATGGTGTCAGCCTCTCCTCGTGACGGTGTCAGTCTGGTGTCTGACTCGCTAGTGACGGGGTCGGTCTGGTGTCAGCCTCGCCTCGTGACGGTGTCGGTCTGGTGTCATCCTCGCTAGTGACGGTGTCGGTCTGGTGTCAGCCTCGCTAGTGACGGGGTCGGTCTGTTGTAAGCCTCTTCTCGTGACGGTGTCGGTCTGGTGTCAGCCTCTCCTCGTGACGGGGTCCGTCTGGTGTCAGCCTCTCCTCGTGACGGCGTCGGTCTGGTGTCAGCCTCTCCTCGTGACGGGGTCGGTCTGGTGTCAGCCTCTCCTCGTGACGGTGTCAGTCTGGTGTCAGCCTCTCCTCGTGACGGTGTCAGTCTGGTGTCAGCGTCGCTAGTAACGGTTTCAGTCTGGTGTCAGCCTCTCCTCGTGACGGTGTCGGTCTGGTGTCAGCCTCGCTAGTGACGGGGTCGGTCTGGTGTCAGCCTCGCTAGTGACGGGGTCGGTCTGGGGTCAGCCTCTCCTCGTGACGGTTTCAGTCTGGTGTCAGCCTCTCCTCGTGACGGTGTCAGTCTGGTGTCAGCCTCTCCTCGTGACGGGGGTCAGTCTGGTGTCAGCCTCGCTAGTGACGGTTTCGGTCTGGTGTCAGCCTCTCCTCGTGACAGTGTCGGTCTGGTGTCAGCCTCGCTAGTGACGGTGTCAGTCTGGTGTCAGCCTCGCTAGTGACGGTTTCAGTCTGGTGTCAGCCTCTCCTCGTGACGGTGTCAGTCTGGTGTCAGCCTCTCCTCGTGACGGTGTCAGTCTGGTGTCAGCCTCGCTAGTGACGGTTTCAGTCTGGTGTCAGCCTCTCCTCGTGACGGTGTCGGTCTGGTGTCAGCCTCGCTAGTGACGGGGTCGGTCTGGTGTCAGCCTCGCTAGTGACGGTGTCGGTCTGGTGTCAGCCTCGCCTCGTGACGGTGTCGGTCTGGTGTCAGCCTCGCCTCGTGACGGTGTCGGTCTGGTGTCAGCCTCGCCTCGTGACGGTGTCGGTCTGGTGTCAGCCTCTCCTCGTGACGGTGTCGGTCTGGTGTCAGCCTCGCTAGTGACGGGGTCGGTCTGGTGTCAGCCTCGCCTCGTGACGGTGTCGGTCTGGTGTCAGCCTCGCCTCGTGACGGTGTCGGTCTGGTGTCAGCCTCGCCTCGTGACGGTGTCGGTCTGGTGTCAGCCTCGCCTCGTGACGGTGTCGGTCTGGTGTCAGCCTCTCCTCGTGACGGTGTCGGTCTCGTGTCAGCCTCTCCTCGTGACGGGGTCAATCTGGTGTCAGCCTCTCCTCGTGACGGGGTCGGTCTGGTGTCAGCCTCGCTAGTGACGGTTTCAGTCTGGTGTCAGCCTCGCCTCGTGACGGTGTCGGTCTGGTGTCATGCTCGCTAGTGACGGTGTCGGTCTGTTGTCATCCTCGCTTCGTGACGGGGTCGGTCTGGTGTCAGCCTCGCTAGTGACGGGGTCGGTCTGGTGTCAGCCTCGCTAGTGACGGGGTCGGTCTGGTGTCAGCTTCGCTAGTGACGGGGTCGGTCTGGTGTCAGCCTTGCCTCGTGACGGTGTCGGTCTGGTGTCAGCCTCGCTTCGTGACGGTGTCGGTCTTGTGTCAGCCTCGCCTCGTGACGGTGTCAGTCTGGTGTCAGCCTCGCCTCGTGACGGTGTCAGTCTGGTGTCAGCCTCGCCTCGTGACGGTGTCGGTCTGGTGTCATCCTCGCCTCGTGACGGGGTCGGTCTGGTGTAAGCCTCGCTAGTGACGGTTTCAGTATGGTGTCAGCCTCTCCTCGTGACGGTGTCAGTCTGGTGTCTGACTCGCTAGTGACGGGGTCGGTCTGGTGTCAGCCTCGCCTCGTGACGGTGTCGGTCTGGTGTCATCCTCGCTAGTGACGGTGTCGGTCTGGTGTCAGCCTCGCTAGTGACGGGGTCGGTCTGTTGTAAGCCTCTTCTCGTGACGGTGTCGGTCTGGTGTCAGCCTCTCCTCGTGACGGGGTCCGTCTGGTGTCAGCCTCTCCTCGTGACGGCGTCGGTCTGGTGTCAGCCTCTCCTCGTGACGGGGTCGGTCTGGTGTCAGCCTCGCCTCGTGACGGAGTCGGTCTGGTGTCAGCCTCGCTAGTGACGGTGTCGGTCTGGTGTCAGCCTCTCCTCGTGACGGGGTCGGTCTGGTGTCATCCTCGCTAGTGACGGTGTCGGTCTGGTGTCATCCTCGCCTCGTGACGGTGTCGGTCTGGTGTCATCCTCGCTAGTGACGGTGTCGGTCTGGTGTCAGCCTCTCCTCGTGACGGGGTCGGTTTGGTGTCAGCCTCTCCTCGTGACGGGGGTCGGTCTGGTGTCAGCCTCGCTAGTGACGGTTTCAGTCTGGTGTCAGCCTCTCCTCGTGACGGTGTCGGTCTGGTGTCAGCCTCGCCTCGTGACGGTGTCGGTCTGGTGTCAGCCTCGCCTCGTGACGGTGTCGGTCTGGTGTCATCCTCGCTAGTGACGGTGTCGGTCTGGTGTCATCCTCGCCTCGTGACGGGGACGGTCTGGTGTCAGCCTCGCTAGTGACGGGGTCGGTCTGGTGTCAGCCTCTCCTCGTGACGGTGTCGGTCTGGTGTCAGCCTCTCCTCGTGACGGTGTCGGTCTGGTGTCAGCCTCTCCTCGTGACAGGGTCGGTCTGGTGTCAGCCTCTCCTCGTGACGGGGTCGGTCTGGTGTCAGCCTCGCTAGTGACGGTTTCAGTCTGGTGTCAGCCTCTTCTCGTGACGGTGTCAGTCTGGTGTCTGCCTCGCTAGTGACGGGGTCGGTCTGGTGTCAGCCTCTCCTCGTGACGGTGTCGGTCTGGTGTCAGCCTCTCCTCGTGACGGGGTCGGTCTGGTGTCAGCCTCTCCTCGTGACGGGGGTCGGTCTGGTGTCAGCCTCGCTAGTGACGGTTTCGGTCTGGTGTCAGCCTCTCCTCGTGACGGTGTCGGTCTGGTGTCAGCCTCGCTAGTGACGGTGTCAGTCTGGTGTCAGCCTCGCTAGTGACGGTTTCAGTCTGGTGTCAGCCTCTCCTCGTGACAGTGTCAGTCTGGTGTCAGCCTCGCTAGTGACGGTTTCAGTCTGGTGTCAGCCTCTCCTCGTGACGGTGTCAGTCTGGTGTCTGCCTCGCTAGTGACGGGGTCGGTCTGGTGTCAGCCTCTCCTCGTGACGGTGTCGGTCTGGTGTCAGCCTCTCCTTGTGACGGTGTCAGTCTGGTGTCAGCCTCGCTAGTGACGGTATCAGTCTGGTGTCAGCCTCTCCTCGTGACGGTGTCGGTCTGGTGTCAGCCTCGCCTCGTGACGGTGTCGGTCTGGTGTCAGCCTCGCCTCGTGACGGTGTCGGTCTGGTGTCAGCCTCGCCTCGTGACGGTGTCGGTCTGGTGTCATCCTCGCTAGTGACGGTGTCGGTCTGGTGTCATCCTCTCCTCGTGACGGGGACGGTCTGGTGTCAGCCTCGCTAGTGACGGGGTCGGTCTGGTGTCAGCCTCTCCTCGTGACGGGGGTCGGTCTGGTGTCAGCCTCTCCTCGTGACGGTGTCGGTCTGGTGTCAGCCTCTCCTCGTGACAGGGTCGGTCTGGTGTCAGCCTCTCCTCGTGACGGGGTCGGTCTGGTGTCAGCCTCGCTAGTGACGGTTTCAGTCTGGTGTCAGCCTCTCCTCGTGACGGTGTCAGTCTGGTGTCTGCCTCGCTAGTGACGGGGTCGGTCTGGTGTCAGCCTCTCCTCGTGACGGTGTCAGTCTGGTGTCAGCCTCTCCTCGTGACGGGGTCGGTCTGGTGTCAGCCTCTCCTCGTGACGGGGGTCGGTCTGGTGTCAGCCTCGCTAGTGACGTTTTCGGTCTGGTGTCAGCCTCTCCTCGTGACGGTGTCGGTCTGGTGTCAGCCTCGCTAGTGACGGTGTCAGTCTGGTGTCAGCCTCTCCTCGTGACGGTGTCAGTCTGGTGTCAGCCTCTCCTCGTGACAGTGTCAGTCTGGTGTCAGCCTCGCTAGTGACGGTTTCAGTCTGGTGTCAGCGTCTCCTTGTGACGGTGTCGGTCTGGTGTCAGCCTCTCCTCGTGTTGGTGTCGGTCTGGTGTCAGCCTCGCTAGTGACGGGGTCGGTCTGGTGTCAGCCTCGCTAGTGACGGTGTCGGTCTGGTGTCAGCCTCGCCTCGTGACGGTGTCGGTCTGTTGTCAGCCTCGCCTCGTGACGGTGTCGGTCTGGTGTCAGCCTCGCCTCGTGACGGTGTCGGTCTGGTGTCAGCCTCGCCTCGTGACGGTGTCGGTCTGGTGTCAGCCTCTCCTTTTGACGGTGTCGGTCTGGTGTCAGCCTCTCCTCGTGACGGGGTCGGTCTGGTGTCAGCCTCTCCTCGTGACGGGGTCGGTCTGGTGTCAGCCTCGCTAGTGACGGTTTCAGTCTGGTGTCAGCCTCGCCTCGTGACGGTGTCGGTCTGGTGTCATGCTCGCTAGTGACGGTGTCGGTCTGGTGTCATCCTCGCCTCGTGACGGGGTCGGTCTGGTGTCAGCCTCTCCTCGTGACGGTGTCGGTCTGGTGTCAGCCTCTCCTCGTGACGGGGTCGGTCTGGTGTCAGCCTCTCCTCGTGACGGGGGTCGGTCTGGTGTCAGCCTCGCTAGTGACGGTTTCAGTCTGGTGTCAGCCTCTCCTCGTGACGGTGTCGGTCTGGTGTCAGCCTCGCTAGTGACGGTTTCAGTCTGGTGTCAGCCTCTCCTCGTGACGGTGTCAGTCTGGTGTCAGCCTCTCCTCGTGACGGTGTCAGTCTGGTGTCAGCCTCGCTAGTGACGGTTTCAGTCTGGTGTCAGCCTCTCCTCGTGACGGTGTCGGTCTGGTGTCAGCCTCGCTAGTGACGCGGTCGGTCTGGTGTCAGCCTCGCTAGTGACGGGGTCGGTCTGGTGTCAGCCTCGCTAGTGACGGTTTCAGTCTGGTGTCAGCCTCTCCTCGTGACGGTGTCAGTCTGGTGTCTGCCTCGCTAGTGACGGGGTCGGTCTGGTGTCAGCCTCGCCTCGTGACGGTGTCGGTCTGGTGTCAGCCTCGCCTCGTGACGGTGTCGGTCTGGTGTCATCCTCGCTAGTGACGGTGTCGGTCTGGTGTCATCCTCGCCTCGTGACGGGGTCGGTCTGGTGTCAGCCTCGCTAGTGACGGGGTCGGTCTGGTGTCAGCCTCTCCTCGTGACGGGGTCTGTCTGGTGTCAGCCTCTCCTCGTGACGGGGTCGGTCTGGTGTCAGCCTCTCCTCGTGACGGGGTCGGTCTGGTGTCAGCCTTGCCTCGTGATGGTGTCGGTCTGGTGTCAGCCTCGCTAGTGACGGTATCAGTCTGGTGTCAGCCTCTCCTCGTGACGGTGTCGGTCTGGTGTCAGCCTCTCCTCGTGACGGGGTCCGTCTGGTGTCAGCCTCTCCTCGTGACGGGGTCGGTCTGGTGTCAGCCTCTCCTCGTGACGGTGTCAGTCTGGTGTCAGCCTCGCTAGTGACGGTATCAGTCTGGTGTCAGCCTCGCCTCGTGACGGGGTCGGTCTGGTGTCAGCCTCGCTAGTGACGGTGTCGGTCTGGTGTCAGCCTCGCTAGTGACGGGGTCGGTCTGGTGTCAGCCTCGCTAGTGACGGGGTCGGTCTGGTGTCAGCCTCGCTAGTGACGGGGTCGGTCTGGTGTCAGCCTCTCCTCGTGACGGTGTCGGTCTGGTGTCAGCCTCTCCTCGTGACGGTGTCGGTCTGGTGTCAGCCTCTCCTCGTGACGGGGTCGGTCTGGTGTCAGCCTCTCCTCGTGATGGGGTCGGTCTGGTGTCAGCCTCGCTAGTGACGGTTTCAGTCTGGTGTCAGCCTCTCCTCGTGACGGTGTCAGTCTGGTGTCATCCTCGCCTCGTGACGGGGTCGGTCTGGTGTCAGCCTCTCCTCGTGACGGTGTCGGTCTGGTGTCAGCCTCTCCTCGTGACGGGGTCGGTCTGGTGTCAGCCTCTCCTCGTGACGGGGGTCGGTCTGGTGTCAGCCTCGCTAGTGACGGTTTCGGTCTGGTGTCAGCCTCTCCTCGTGACGGTGTCTGTCTGGTGTCAGCCTCGCTAGTGACGGTGTCAGTCTGGTGTCAGCCTCGCTAGTGACGGTTTCAGTCTGGTGTCAGCCTCTCCTCGTGACGGTGTCAGTCTGGTGTCAGCCTCTCCTCGTGACGGTGTCAGTCTGGTGTCAGCCTCGCTAGTGACGGTTTCAGTCTGGTGTCAGCCTTTCCTCGTGACGGTGTCGGTCTGGTGTCAGCCTCGCTAGTGACGGTGTCTGTCTGGTGTCAGCCTCGCTAGTGACGGTGTCGGTCTGGTGTCAGCCTCTCCTCGTGACGGGGTCGGTCTGGTGTCAGCCTCTCCTCGTGACGGGGTCGGTTTGGTGTCAGCCTCTCCTCGTGACGGGGGTCGGTCTGGTGTCAGCCTCGCTAGTGACGGTTTCAGTCTGGTGTCAGCCTCTCCTCGTGACGGTGTCGGTCTGGTGTCATCCTCGCTAGTGACGGTGTCGGTCTGGTGTCATCCTCGCCTCGTGACGGGGTCGGTCTGGTGTCAGCCTCGCAAGTGACGGGGTCGGTCTGGTGTCAGCCTCTCCTCGTGACGGTGTCGGTCTGGTTTCAGCCTCGCTAGTGACGGTGTCAGTCTGGTGTCAGCCTCGCTAGTGACGGTTTCAGTCTGGTGTCAGCCTCTCCTCGTGACGGTGTCAGTCTGGTGTCTGCCTCGCTAGTGACGGGGTCGGTCTGGTGTCAGCCTCTCCTCGTGACGGTGTCGGTCTGGTGTCAGCCTCTCCTCGTGACGGTGTCGGTCTGGTGTCAACCTCTCCTCGTGACGGGGTCGGTCTGGTGTCAGCCTCTCCTCGTGACGGGGTCGGTCTGGTGTCAGCCTCGCTAGTGACGGTTTCAGTCTGGTGTCAGCCTCTCCTCGTGACGGTGTCAGTCTGGTGTCTGCCTCGCTAGTGACGGGGTCGGTCTGGTGTCAGCCTCTCCTCGTGACGGTGTCGGTCTGGTGTCAGCCTCTCCTCGTGACGGGGTCGGTCTGGTGTCAGCCTCTCCTCGTGACGGGGGTCGGTCTGGTGTCAGCCTCGCTAGTGACGGTTTCGGTCTGGTGTCAGCCTCTACTCGTGACGGTGTCGGTCTGGTGTCAGCCTCGCTAGTGACGGTTTCAGTCTGGTGTCAGCCTCTCCTCGTGACGGTGTCCGTCTGGTGTCAGCCTCTCCTCGTGACGGTGTCCGTCTGGTGTCAGCCTCGCTAGAGACGGGGACGGTCTGGTGTCAGCCTCGCTAGTGACGGTGTCGGTCTGGTGTCAGCCTCTCCTCGTGACGGGGTCGGTCTGGTGTCAGCCTCTCCACGTGACGGGGTCGGTCTGGTGTCAGCCTCGCTAGTGACGGTTTCAGTCTGGTGTCAGCCTCTCCTCGTGACGGTGTCAGTCTGGTGTCTGCCTCGCTTGTGACGGGGTCGGTCTGGTGTCAGCCTCTCCTCGTGACTGTGTCGGTCTGGTGTCAGCCTCTCCTCGTGACGGGGTCGGTCTGGTGTCAGCCTCTCCTCGTGACGGGGGTCGGTCTGGTGTCAGCCTCGCTAGTGACGGTTTCGGTCTGGTGTCAGCCTCTCCTCGTGACGGTGTCGGTCTGGTGTCAGCCTCTCCTCGTGACGGTGTCGGTCTGGAGTCAGCCTCTCCTCGTGACGGGGTCCGTCTGGTGTCAGCCTCTCCTCATGACGTGGTCGGTCTGGTGTCAGCCTCTCCTCGTGACGGGGTCGGTCTGGTGTCAGCCTCGCCTCGTGACGGTGTCGGTCTGGTGTCAGCCTCGCTAGTGACGGTGTCGGTCTGGTGTCAGCCTCTCCTCGTGACGGGGTCGGTCTGGTGTCAGCCTCTCCTCGTGACGGGGGTCGGTCTGGTGTCATCCTCGCTAGTGACGGTGTCGGTCTGGTGTCATCCTCGCCTCGTGACGGTGTCGGTCTGGTGTCATCCTCGCTAGTGACGGTGTCGGTCTGGTGTCAGCCTCTCCTCGTGACGGGGTTGGTTTGGTGTCAGCCTCTCCTCGTGACGGGGGTCGGTCTGGTGTCAGCCTCGCTAGTGACGGTTTCAGTCTGGTGTCAGCCTCTCCTCGTGACGGTGTCGGTCTGGTGTCATCCTCGCTAGTGACGGTGTCGGTCTGGTGTCATCCTCGCCTCGTGACGGGGTCGGTCTGGTGTCAGCCTCGCAAGTGACGGGGTCGGTCTGGTGTCAGCCTCTCCTCGTGACGGTGTCGGTCTGGTTTCAGCCTCGCTAGTGACGGTGTCAGTCTGGTGTCAGCCTCGCTAGTGACGGTTTCAGTCTGGTGTCAGCCTCTCCTCGTGACGGTGTCAGTCTGGTGTCTGCCTCGCTAGTGACGGGGTCGGTCTGGTGTCAGCCTCTCCTCGTGACGGTGTCGGTCTGGTGTCAGCCTCTCCTCGTGACGGTGTCGGTCTGGTGTCAGCCTCTCCTCGTGACGGGGTCGGTCTGGTGTCAGCCTCTCCTCGTGACGGGGTCGGTCTGGTGTCAGCCTCGCTAGTGACGGTTTCAGTCTGGTGTCAGCCTCTCCTCGTGACGGTGTCAGTCTGGTGTCTGCCTCGCTAGTGACGGGGTCGGTCTGGTGTCAGCCTCTCCTCGTGACGGTGTCGGTCTGGTGTCAGCCTCTCCTCGTGACGGGGTCGGTCTGGTGTCAGCCTCTCCTCGTGACGGGGGTCGGTCTGGTGTCAGCCTCGCTAGTGACGGTTTCGGTCTGGTGTCAGCCTCTACTCGTGACGGTGTCGGTCTGGTGTCAGCCTCGCTAGTGACGGTGTCAGTCTGGTGTCAGCCTCGCTAGTGACGGTTTCAGTCTGGTGTCAGCCTCTCCTCGTGACGGTGTCAGTCTGGTGTCAGCCTCTTCTCGTGACGGTGTCAGTCTGGTGTCAGCCTCGCTAGTGACGGTTTCAGTCTGGTGTCAGCCTCTCCTCGTGACGGTGTCGGTCTGGTGTCAGCCTCTCCTCGTGACGGTGTCAGTCTGGTGTCAGCCTCGCTAGTGACGGTTTCAGTCTGGTGTCAGCCTCTCCTCGTGACGGTGTCGGTCTGGTGTCAGCCTCGCTAGTGACGGGGTCGGTCTGGTGTCAGCCTCGCTAGTGACGGTGTCGGTCTGTTGTCAGCCTCGCCTCGTGACGGTGTCGGTCTGGTGTCAGCCTCGCCTCGTGACGGTGTCGGTCTGGTGTCAGCCTCGCCTCGTGACGGTGTCGGTCTGGTGTCAGCCTCGCCTCGTGACGGTGTCGGTCTGGTGTCAGCCTCTACTCGTGACGGTGTCGGTCTGGTGTCAGCCTCTCCTCGTGACGGGGTCGGTCTGGTGTCAACCTCTCCTCGTGACGGGGTCGGTCTGGTGTCAGCCTCGCTAGTGACGGTTTCAGTCTGGTGTCAGCCTCGCCTCGTGACGGTGTCCCTCTGGTGTCATGCTCGCTAGTGACGGTGTCGGTCTGGTGGCATCCTCGCCTTGTGACGGTGTCGTTCTGGTGTCAGCCTCTCCTCGTGACGGTGTCGGTCTGGTGTCAGCCTCTCCTCGTGACGGGGTCGGTCTGGTGTCAGCCTCTCCTCGTGACGGGGGTCGGTCTGGTGTCAGCCTCGCTAGTGACGGTTTCGGTCTGGTGTCAGCCTCTCCTCGTGACGGTGTCGGTCTGGTGTCAGCCTCGCTAGTGACGGTGTCAGTCTGGTGTCAGCCTCGCTAGTGACGGTTTCAGTCTGGTGTCAGCCTCTCCTCGTGGCGGTGTCAGTCTGGTGTCAGCCTCTCCTCGTGACGGTGTCAGTCTGGTGTCAGCCTCGCTAGTGACAGTTTCAGTCTGGTGTCAGCCTCTCCTCGTGACGGTGTCGGTCTGGTGTCAGCCTCGCCTCGTGACGGTGTCGGTCTGGTGTCATCCTCGCTAGTGACGGTGTCGGTCTGGTGTCATCCTCGCCTCGTGACGGGGTCGGTCTGGTGTCAGCCTCACTAGTGACGGGGTCGGTCTGGTGTCAGCCTCTCCTCGTGACGGTGTCGGTCTGGTGTCAGCCTCTCCTCGTGATGGTGTCGGTCTGGTGTCAGCCTCTCCTCGTGACGGGGTCGGTCTGGTGTCAGCCTCGCTAGTGACGGTTTCAGTCTGGTGTCAGCCTCATCTCGTGATGGTGTCAGTCTGGTGTCTGCCTCGCTAGTGACGGGGTCGGTCTGGTGTCAGCCTCTCCTCGTGACGGTGTCGGTCTGGTGTCAGCCTCTCCTCGTGACGGGGTCCGTCTGGTGTCAGCCTCGCTAGTGACGGTGTCGGTCTGGTGTCAGCCTCTCCTCGTGACGGGGTCGGTTTGGTGTCAGCCTCTCCTCTTGACGGGGGTCGGTCTGGTGTCAGCCTCGCTAGTGACGGTTTCGGTCTGGTGTATGCCTCTCCTCGTGACGGTGTCGGTCTGGTGTCATCCTCGCTAATGACGGTGTCGGTCTGGTGTCATCCTCGCCTCGTGACGGGGTCGGTCTGGTGTCAGCCTCGCTAGTGACGGGGTCGGTCTGGTGTCAGCCTCTCCTCGTGACGGTGTCGGTCTGGTGTCAGCCTCGCTAGTGACGGTGTCAGTCTGGTGTCAGCCTCGCTAGTGACGGTATCAGTCTGGTGTCAGCCTCGCCTCGTGACGGTGTCGGTCTGGTGTCAGCCTCGCTAGTGACGGGGTCGGTCTGGTGTCAGCCTCGCTAGTGACGGGGTCGGTCTGGTGTCAGCCTCGCCTCGTGACGGTGTCGGTCTGGTGTCAGCCTCGCCTCGTGACGGTGTCGGTCTGGTGTCAGCCTCGCCTCGTGACGGTGTCGGTCTGGTGTCATCCTCGCTAGTGACGGTGTCGGTCTGGTGTCATCCTCGCCTCGTGACGGGGTCGGTCTGGTGTCAGCCACGCTAGTGACGGGGTCGGTCTGGTGTCAGCCTCTCCTCGTGACGGTGTCGGTCTGGTGTCAGCCTCTCCTCGTGACGGTGTCGGTCTGGTGTCAGCCTCTCCTCGTGACGGGGTCGGTCTGGTGTCAGCCTCTCCTCGTGACGGGGTCGGTCTGGTGTCAGCCTCGCTAGTGACGGTTTCAGTCTGGTGTCAGCCTCTCCTCGTGACGGTGTCAGTCTGGTGTCTGCCTCGCTAGTGACGGGGTCGGTCTGGTGTCAGCCTCTCCTCGTGACTGTGTCGGTCTGGTGTCAGCCTCTCCTCGTGACGGGGTCGGTCTGGTGTCAGCCTCTCCTCGTGACGGGGTTGGTCTGGTGTCAGCCTCTCCTCGTGACGGGGGTCGGTTTGGTGTCAGCCTCTCCTCGTGACGGGGGTCGGTCTGGTGTCAGCCTCGCTAGTGACGGTTTCAGTCTGGTGTCAGCCTCGCCTCGTGACGGTGTCGGTCTGGTGTTATGATCGCTAGTGACGGTGTCGGTCTGTTGTCATCCTCGCCTCGTGACGGGGTCGGTCTGGTGTCAGCCTCTCCTCGTGACGGTGTCGGTCTGGTGTCAGCCTCTCCTCGTGACGGAGTCGGTCTGGTGTCAGCCTCTCCTCGTGACGGGGGTCGGTCTGGTGTCAGCCTCGCTAGTGACGGTTTCGGTCTGGTGTCAGCCTCTCCTCGTGACGGTGTCGGTCTGGTGTCAGCCTCGCTAGTGACGGTGTCAGTCTGGTGTCAGCCTCGCTAGTGACGGTTTCAGTCTGGTGTCAGCCTCTCCTCGTGACGGTGTCGGTCTGGTGTCAGCCTCTCCTCGTGACGGTGTCAGTCTGGTGTCAGCCTCGCTAGTGACGGTTTCAGTCTGGTGTCAGCCTCTCCTCGTGACGGTGTCGGTCTGGTGTCAGCCTCGCTAGTGACGGGGTCGGTCTGGTGTCAGCCTCGCTAGTGACGGTGTCGGTCTGGTGTCAGCCTCGCCTCGTGACGGTGTCGGTCTGGTGTCAGCCTCGCCTCGTGACGGTGTCGGTCTGGTGTCAGCCTCGCCTCGTGACGGTGTCGGTCTGGTGTCAGACTCTCCTCGTGACGGTGTCGGTCTGGTGTCATCCTCTCCTCGTAACGGGGTCGGTCTGGTGTCAGCCTCTCCTCGTGACGGGGTCGGTCTGGTGTCAGCCTCGCTAGTGACGGTTTCAGTCTGGTGTCAGCCTCGCCTCGTGATGGTGTCGGTCTGGTGTTATGCTCGCTAGTGACGGTGTCGGTCTGTTGTCATCCTCGCCTCGTGACGGGGTCGGTCTGGTGTCAGCCTCGCCTCGTGACGGTGTCGGTCTGGTGTCAGCCTCGCCTCGTGACGGTGTCGGTCTGGTGTCAGCCTCGCCTCGTGACGGTGTCGGTCTGGTGTCAGCCTCTCCTCGTGACGGTGTCGGTCTGGTGTCAGCCTCTCCTCGTGACGGTGTCGGTCTGGTATCAGCCTCTCCTTGTGACGGGGTCGGTCTGGTGTCAGCCTCTCCTCGTGACGGGGTCGGTCTGGTGTCAGCCTCGCTAGTGACGGTTTCAGTCTGGTGTCAGCCTCGCCTCGATGACGGTGTCGGTCTGGTGTCATGCTCGCTAGTGACGGTGTCGGTCTGGTGTCATCCTCGCCTCGTGACGGGGTCGGTCTGGTGTCAGCCTCTCCTCGTGACGGTGTCGGTCTGGTGTCAGCCTCTCCTCGTGACCGGGGTCGGTCTGGTGTCAGCCTCGCTAGTGACGGTTTCGGTCTGGTGTCAGCCTCTCCTCGTGACGGTGTCGGTCTGGTGTCAGCCTCGCTAGTGACGGTGTCAGTCTGGTGTCAGCCTCTCCTCGTAACGGTGTCAGTCTGGTGTCAGCCTCTCCTCGTGACGGTGTCAGTCTGGTGTCAGCCTCGCTAGTGACGGTTTCAGTCTGGTGTCAGCCTCTCCTCGTGACGGTGTCGGTCTGGTGTCAGCCTCGCTAGTGACGGTGTCAGTCTGGTGTCATCCTCGCTAGTGACGGTGTCGGTCTGGTGTCATCCTCGCCTCGTGACGGGGTCGGTCTGGTGTCAGCCTCGCTAGTGACGGGGTCGGTCTGGTGTCAGCCTCTCCTCGTTACGGTGTCGGTCTGGTGTCAGCCTCTCCTCGTGACGGTGTCGGTCTGGTGTCAGCCTCTCCTCGTGACGGGGTCGGTCTGGTGTCAGCCTCGCTAGTGACGGTTTCAGTCTGGTGTCAGCCTCTCCTCGTGACGGTGTCAGTCTGGTGTTATGCTCGCTAGTGACGGTGTCGGTCTGTTGTCATCCTCGCCTCGTGACGGGGTCGGTCTGGTGTCAGCCTCTCCTCGTGACGGGGTCGGTCTGGTGTCAGCCTCGCTAGTGACGGTTTCAGTCTGGTGTCAGCCTCTCCTCGTGACGGGGTCGGTCTGGTGTCAGCCTCGCCTCGTGACGGTGTCGGTCTGGTGTCAGCCTCGCTAGTGACGGTGTCGGTCTGGTGTCAGCCTCTCCTCGTGACGGGGGTCGGTCTGGTGTCATCCTCGCTAGTGACGGTGTCGGTCTGGTGTCATCCTCGCCTCGTGACGGTTTCGGTCTGGTGTCATCCTCGCTAGTGACGGTGTCGGTCTGGTGTCAGCCTCTCCTCGTGACGGTGTCGGTCTGGTGTCAGCCTCGCTAGTGACGGTGTCAGTCTGGTGTTAGCCTCGCTAGTGACGGTTTCAGTCTGGTGTCAGCCTCTCCTCGTGACGGTGTCAGTCTGGTGTCAGCCTCTCCTCGTGACGGTGTCAGTCTGGTGTCTGCCTCGCTAGTGACGGGGTCGGTCTGGTGTCAGCCTCTCCTCGTGACGGTGTCGGTCTGGTGTCAGCCTCTCCTCGTGACGGGGTCGGTCTGGTGTCAGCCTCTCCTCGTGACGGGGGTCGGTCTGGTGTCAGCCTCGCTAGTGACGGTTTCGGTCTGGTGTCAGCCTCTACTCGTGACGGTGTCGGTCTGGTGTCAGCCTCGCTAGTGACGGTGTCAGTCTGGTGTCAGCCTCGCTAGTGACGGTTTCAGTGTGGTGTCAGCCTCTCCTCGTGACGGTGTCAGTCTGGTGTCAGCCTCTTCTCGTGACGGTGTCAGTCTGGTGTCAGCCTCGCTAGTGACGGTTTCAGTCTGGTGTCAGCCTCTCCTCGTGACGGTGTCGGTCTGGTGTCAGCCTCTCCTCGTGACGGTGTCAGTCTGGTGTCAGCCTCGCTAGTGACGGTTTCAGTCTGGTGTCAGCCTCTCCTCGTGACGGTGTCGGTCTGGTGTCAGCCTCGCTAGTGACGGGGTCGGTCTGGTGTCAGCCTCGCTAGTGACGGTGTCGGTCTGTTGTCAGCCTCGCCTCGTGACGGTGTCGGTCTGGTGTCAGCCTCGCCTCGTGACGGTGTCGGTCTGGTGTCAGCCTCGCCTCGTGACGGTGTCGGTCTGGTGTCAGCCTCGCCTCGTGACGGTGTCGGTCTGGTGTCAGCCTCTACTCGTGACGGTGTCGGTCTGGTGTCAGCCTCTCCTCGTGACGGGGTCGGTCTGGTGTCAACCTCTCCTCGTGACGGGGTCGGTCTGGTGTCAGCCTCGCTAGTGACGGTTTCAGTCTGGTGTCAGCCTCGCCTCGTGACGGTGTCCCTCTGGTGTCATGCTCGCTAGTGACGGTGTCGGTCTGGTGGCATCCTCGCCTTGTGACGGTGTCGTTCTGGTGTCAGCCTCTCCTCGTGACGGTGTCGGTCTGGTGTCAGCCTCTCCTCGTGACGGGGTCGGTCTGGTGTCAGCCTCTCCTCGTGACGGGGGTCGGTCTGGTGTCAGCCTCGCTAGTGACGGTTTCGGTCTGGTGTCAGCCTCTCCTCGTGACGGTGTCGGTCTGGTGTCAGCCTCGCTAGTGACGGTGTCAGTCTGGTGTCAGCCTCGCTAGTGACGGTTTCAGTCTGGTGTCAGCCTCTCCTCGTGGCGGTGTCAGTCTGGTGTCAGCCTCTCCTCGTGACGGTGTCAGTCTGGTGTCAGCCTCGCTAGTGACAGTTTCAGTCTGGTGTCAGCCTCTCCTCGTGACGGTGTCGGTCTGGTGTCAGCCTCGCCTCGTGACGGTGTCGGTCTGGTGTCATCCTCGCTAGTGACGGTGTCGGTCTGGTGTCATCCTCGCCTCGTGACGGGGTCGGTCTGGTGTCAGCCTCACTAGTGACGGGGTCGGTCTGGTGTCAGCCTCTCCTCGTGACGGTGTCGGTCTGGTGTCAGCCTCTCCTCGTGATGGTGTCGGTCTGGTGTCAGCCTCTCCTCGTGACGGGGTCGGTCTGGTGTCAGCCTCGCTAGTGACGGTTTCAGTCTGGTGTCAGCCTCATCTCGTGATGGTGTCAGTCTGGTGTCTGCCTCGCTAGTGACGGGGTCGGTCTGGTGTCAGCCTCTCCTCGTGACGGTGTCGGTCTGGTGTCAGCCTCTCCTCGTGACGGGGTCCGTCTGGTGTCAGCCTCGCTAGTGACGGTGTCGGTCTGGTGTCAGCCTCTCCTCGTGACGGGGTCGGTTTGGTGTCAGCCTCTCCTCTTGACGGGGGTCGGTCTGGTGTCAGCCTCGCTAGTGACGGTTTCGGTCTGGTGTATGCCTCTCCTCGTGACGGTGTCGGTCTGGTGTCATCCTCGCTAATGACGGTGTCGGTCTGGTGTCATCCTCGCCTCGTGACGGGGTCGGTCTGGTGTCAGCCTCGCTAGTGACGGGGTCGGTCTGGTGTCAGCCTCTCCTCGTGACGGTGTCGGTCTGGTGTCAGCCTCGCTAGTGACGGTGTCAGTCTGGTGTCAGCCTCGCTAGTGACGGTATCAGTCTGGTGTCAGCCTCGCCTCGTGACGGTGTCGGTCTGGTGTCAGCCTCGCTAGTGACGGGGTCGGTCTGGTGTCAGCCTCGCTAGTGACGGGGTCGGTCTGGTGTCAGCCTCGCCTCGTGACGGTGTCGGTCTGGTGTCAGCCTCGCCTCGTGACGGTGTCGGTCTGGTGTCAGCCTCGCCTCGTGACGGTGTCGGTCTGGTGTCATCCTCGCTAGTGACGGTGTCGGTCTGGTGTCATCCTCGCCTCGTGACGGGGTCGGTCTGGTGTCAGCCACGCTAGTGACGGGGTCGGTCTGGTGTCAGCCTCTCCTCGTGACGGTGTCGGTCTGGTGTCAGCCTCTCCTCGTGACGGTGTCGGTCTGGTGTCAGCCTCTCCTCGTGACGGGGTCGGTCTGGTGTCAGCCTCTCCTCGTGACGGGGTCGGTCTGGTGTCAGCCTCGCTAGTGACGGTTTCAGTCTGGTGTCAGCCTCTCCTCGTGACGGTGTCAGTCTGGTGTCTGCCTCGCTAGTGACGGGGTCGGTCTGGTGTCAGCCTCTCCTCGTGACTGTGTCGGTCTGGTGTCAGCCTCTCCTCGTGACGGGGTCGGTCTGGTGTCAGCCTCTCCTCGTGACGGGGTTGGTCTGGTGTCAGCCTCTCCTCGTGACGGGGGTCGGTTTGGTGTCAGCCTCTCCTCGTGACGGGGGTCGGTCTGGTGTCAGCCTCGCTAGTGACGGTTTCAGTCTGGTGTCAGCCTCGCCTCGTGACGGTGTCGGTCTGGTGTTATGATCGCTAGTGACGGTGTCGGTCTGTTGTCATCCTCGCCTCGTGACGGGGTCGGTCTGGTGTCAGCCTCTCCTCGTGACGGTGTCGGTCTGGTGTCAGCCTCTCCTCGTGACGGAGTCGGTCTGGTGTCAGCCTCTCCTCGTGACGGGGGTCGGTCTGGTGTCAGCCTCGCTAGTGACGGTTTCGGTCTGGTGTCAGCCTCTCCTCGTGACGGTGTCGGTCTGGTGTCAGCCTCGCTAGTGACGGTGTCAGTCTGGTGTCAGCCTCGCTAGTGACGGTTTCAGTCTGGTGTCAGCCTCTCCTCGTGACGGTGTCGGTCTGGTGTCAGCCTCTCCTCGTGACGGTGTCAGTCTGGTGTCAGCCTCGCTAGTGACGGTTTCAGTCTGGTGTCAGCCTCTCCTCGTGACGGTGTCGGTCTGGTGTCAGCCTCGCTAGTGACGGGGTCGGTCTGGTGTCAGCCTCGCTAGTGACGGTGTCGGTCTGGTGTCAGCCTCGCCTCGTGACGGTGTCGGTCTGGTGTCAGCCTCGCCTCGTGACGGTGTCGGTCTGGTGTCAGCCTCGCCTCGTGACGGTGTCGGTCTGGTGTCAGACTCTCCTCGTGACGGTGTCGGTCTGGTGTCATCCTCTCCTCGTAACGGGGTCGGTCTGGTGTCAGCCTCTCCTCGTGACGGGGTCGGTCTGGTGTCAGCCTCGCTAGTGACGGTTTCAGTCTGGTGTCAGCCTCGCCTCGTGATGGTGTCGGTCTGGTGTTATGCTCGCTAGTGACGGTGTCGGTCTGTTGTCATCCTCGCCTCGTGACGGGGTCGGTCTGGTGTCAGCCTCGCCTCGTGACGGTGTCGGTCTGGTGTCAGCCTCGCCTCGTGACGGTGTCGGTCTGGTGTCAGCCTCGCCTCGTGACGGTGTCGGTCTGGTGTCAGCCTCTCCTCGTGACGGTGTCGGTCTGGTGTCAGCCTCTCCTCGTGACGGTGTCGGTCTGGTATCAGCCTCTCCTTGTGACGGGGTCGGTCTGGTGTCAGCCTCTCCTCGTGACGGGGTCGGTCTGGTGTCAGCCTCGCTAGTGACGGTTTCAGTCTGGTGTCAGCCTCGCCTCGATGACGGTGTCGGTCTGGTGTCATGCTCGCTAGTGACGGTGTCGGTCTGGTGTCATCCTCGCCTCGTGACGGGGTCGGTCTGGTGTCAGCCTCTCCTCGTGACGGTGTCGGTCTGGTGTCAGCCTCTCCTCGTGACCGGGGTCGGTCTGGTGTCAGCCTCGCTAGTGACGGTTTCGGTCTGGTGTCAGCCTCTCCTCGTGACGGTGTCGGTCTGGTGTCAGCCTCGCTAGTGACGGTGTCAGTCTGGTGTCAGCCTCTCCTCGTAACGGTGTCAGTCTGGTGTCAGCCTCTCCTCGTGACGGTGTCAGTCTGGTGTCAGCCTCGCTAGTGACGGTTTCAGTCTGGTGTCAGCCTCTCCTCGTGACGGTGTCGGTCTGGTGTCAGCCTCGCTAGTGACGGTGTCAGTCTGGTGTCATCCTCGCTAGTGACGGTGTCGGTCTGGTGTCATCCTCGCCTCGTGACGGGGTCGGTCTGGTGTCAGCCTCGCTAGTGACGGGGTCGGTCTGGTGTCAGCCTCTCCTCGTTACGGTGTCGGTCTGGTGTCAGCCTCTCCTCGTGACGGTGTCGGTCTGGTGTCAGCCTCTCCTCGTGACGGGGTCGGTCTGGTGTCAGCCTCGCTAGTGACGGTTTCAGTCTGGTGTCAGCCTCTCCTCGTGACGGTGTCAGTCTGGTGTCTGCCTCGCTAGTGACGGGGTCGGTCTGGTGTCAGCCTCTCCTCGTGACGGTGTCGGTCTGGCGTCAGCCTCTCCTCGTGACGGGGTCGGTCTGGTGTCAGCCTCGCCTCGTGACGGTGTCGGTCTGGTGTCAGCCTCGCTAGTGACGGTGTCGGTCTGGTGTCAGCCTCTCCTCGTGACGGGGGTCGGTCTGGTGTCATCCTCGCTAGTGACGGTGTCGGTCTGGTGTCATCCTCGCCTCGTGACGGTGTCGGTCTGGTGTCATCCTCGCTAGTGACGGTGTCGGTCTGGTGTCAGCCTCTCCTCGTGACGGTGTCGGTCTGGTGTCAGCCTCGCTAGTGACGGTGTCAGTCTGGTGTTAGCCTCGCTAGTGACGGTTTCAGTCTGGTGTCAGCCTCTCCTCGTGACGGTGTCAGTCTGGTGTCAGCCTCTCCTCGTGACGGTGTCAGTCTGGTGTCAGCCTCTCCTCGTGACAGTGTCAGTCTGGTGTCAGCCTCGCCTCATGACGGTGTCGGTCTGGTGTCAGCCTCGCTAGTGACGGGGTCGGTCTGGTGTCAGCCTCGCTAGTGACGGGGTCGGTCTGGTGTCAGCCTCGCCTCGTGACGGTGTCGGTCTGGTGTCAGCCTCGCCTCGTGACGGTGTCGGTCTGGTGTCAGCCTCGCCTCGTGACGGTGTCGGTCTGGTGTCAGCCACGCTAGTGACGGGGTCGGTCTGGTGTCAGCCTCACTAGTGACGGGGTCGGTCTGGTGTCAGCCTCTCCTCGTGACGGTGTCGGTCTGGTGTCAGCCTCTCCTCGTGACGGTGTCGGTCTGGTTTCAGCCTCTCCTCGTGACCTTTGTCGGTCTGGTGTCAGCCTCGCTAGTGACGGTTTCAGTCTGGTGTCAGCCTCTCCTCGTGACGGTGTCAGTCTGGTGTCTGCCTCGCTAGTGACGGGGTCCGTCTGGTGTCAGCCTCTCCTCGTGACGGTGTCGGTCTGGTGTCAGCCTCTCCTCGTGACGGGGTCGGTCTGGTGTCAGCCTCGCCTCGTGACGGTGTCGGTCTGGTGTCAGCCTCGCTAGTGACGGTGTCGGTCTGGTGTCAGCCTCTCCTCGTGACGGGGGTCGGTCTGGTGTCATCCTCGCTAGTGACGGTGTCGGTCTGGTGTCATCCTCGCCTCGTGACGGTGTCGGTCTGGTGTCATCCTCGCTAGTGACGGTGTCGGTCTGGTGTCAGCCTCTCCTCGTGACGGGGTCGGTTTGGTGTCAGCCTCTCCTCGTGACGGGGTCGGTTTGGTGTCAGCCTCTCCTCGTGACGGGGGTCGGTCTGGTGTCAGCCTCGCTAGTGGCAGTTTCGGTCTGGTGTCAGCCTCTCCTCGTGACGGTGTCGGTCTGGTGTCATCCTCGCTAGTGACGGTGTCGGTCTGGTGTCATCCTCGCCTCGTGACGGGGTCGGTCTGGTGTTAGCCTCGCTAGTGACGGTTTCAGTCTGGTGTCAGCCTCTCCTCGTGACGGTGTCAGTCTGGTGTCAGCCTCTCCTCGTGACGATGTCAGTCTGGTGTCAGCCTCTCCTCGTGACAGTGTCAGTCTGGTGTCAGCCTCGCCTCATGACGGTGTCGGTCTGGTGTCAGCCTCGCTAGTGACGGGGTCGGTCTGGTGTCAGCCTCGCTAGTGACGGGGTCGGTCTGGTGTCAGCCTCGCCTCGTGACGGTGTCGGTCTGGTGTCAGCCTCGCCTCGTGACGGTGTCGGTCTGGTGTCAGCCTCGCCTCGTGACGGTGTCGGTCTGGTGTCATCCTCGCTAGTGACGGTGTCGGTCTGGTGTCATCCTCGCCTCGTGACGGGGTCGGTCTGCTGTCAGCCACGCTAGTGACGGGGTCGGTCTGGTGTCAGCCTCTCCTCGTGACGGTGTCGGTCTGGTGTCAGCCTCTCCTCGTGACGGTGTCGGTCTGGTGTCAGCCTCTCCTCGTGACGGGGTCGGTCTGGTGTCAGCCTCTCCTCGTGACGGGGTCGGTCTGGTGTCAGCCTCGCTAGTGACGGTTTCAGTCTGGTGTCAGCCTCTCCTCGTGAAGGTGTCAGTCTGGTGTCTGCCTCGCTAGTGACGGGGTCGGTCTGGTGTCAGCCTCTCCTCGTGACGGTGTCGGTCTGGTGTCAGCCTCTCCTCGTGACGGGGTCCGTCTGGTGTCAGCCTCTCCTCGTGACGGGGTCGGTCTGGTGTCAGCCTCGCCTCGTGACCGGTTTCGGTCTGGTGTCATCCTTGCTAGTGACGGTGTCGGTCTGGTGTCAGCCTCTCCTCGTGACGGGGGTCGGTCTGGTGTCATCCTCGCTAGTGACGGTGTCGGTCTGGTGTCATCCTCGCCTCGTGACGGTGTCGGTCTGGTGTCATCCTCGCTAGTGACGGTGTCGGTCTGGTGTCAGCCTCTCCTCGTGACGGGGTCGGTTTGGTGTCAGCCTCTCCTCGTGACGGGGGTCGGTCTGGTGTCAGCCTCGCTAGAGACGGTTTCGGTCTGGTGTCAGCCTCTCCTCGTGATGGTGTCGGTCTGGTGTCATCCTCGCTAGTGACGGTGTCGGTCTGGGGTCATCCTCGCCTCGTGACTGGGTCGGTCTGGTGTCAGCCTCGCCTCGTGACGGTGTCGGTCTGGTGTCAGCCTCGCCTCGTGACGGTGTCGGTCTGGTGTCAGCCTCGCCTCGTGACGGTGTCGGTCTGGTGTCAGCCTCGCCTCGTGACGGTGTCGGTCTGGTGTTATGCTCGCTAGTGACGGTGTCGGTCTGTTGTCATCCTCGCCTCGTGACGGGGTCGGTCTGGTGTCAGCCTCTCCTCGTGACGGTGTCGGTCTGGTGTCAGCCTCTCCTCGTGACGGTGTCAGTCTGGTGTCAGCCTCGCTAGTGACGGTTTCAGTCTGGTGTCAGCCTCTCCTCGTGACGGGGTCGGTCTGGTGTCAGCCTCTCCTCGTGACGGTGTCAGTCTGGTGTCTGCCTCGCTAGTGACGGGGTCGGTCTGGTGTCAGCCTCTCCTCGTGACGGTGTCGGTCTGGTGTCAGCCTCTCCTCGTGACGGGGTCCGTCTGGTGTCAGCCTCTCCTCGTGACGGGGTCGGTCTGGTGTCAGCCTCTCCTCGTGACGGTGTCGGTCTGGTGTCAGCCTCGCTAGTGACGGTGTCGGTCTGGTGTCAGCCTCTCCTCGTGACGGGGTCGGTCTGGTGTCAGCCTCTCCTCGTGACGGGGGTCGGTCTGGTGTCATCCTCGCTAGTGACGGTGTCGGTCTGGTGTCATCCTCGCTAGTGACGGTGTCGGTCTGGTGTCAGCCTCTCCTCGTGACGGGGTCGGTTTGGTGTCAGCCTCTCCTCGTGACGGGGGTCGGTCTGGTGTCAGCCTCGCTAGTGACGGTGTCGGTCTGGTGTCAGCCTCTCCTCGTGACGGTGTCGGTCTGGTGTCATCCTCTCCTCGTGACGGGGTCGGTCTGGTGTCAGCCTCTCCTCGTGACGGGGTCGGTCTGGTGTCAGCCTCGCTAGTGACGGTTTCAGTCTGGTGTCAGCCTCGCCTCGTGACGGTGTCGGTCTGGTGTTATGCTCGCTAGTGACGGTGTCGGTCTGTTGTCATCCTCGCCTCGTGACGGGGTCGGTCTGGTGTCAGCCTCTCCTCGTGACGGTGTCGGTCTGGTGTCAGCCTCTCCTCGTGACGGGGTCGGTCTGGTGTCAGCCTCTCCTCGTGACGGGGTCGGTCTGGTGTCAGCCTCGCTAGTGACGGTTTCAGTCTGGTGTCAGCCTCTCCTCGTGACGGTGTCGGTCTGGTGTCAGCCTCGCTAGTGACGGTTTCAGTCTGGTGTCAGCCTCTCCTCGTGACGGTGTCGGTCTGGTGTCAGCCTCGCTAGTGACGGTGTCAGTCTGGTGTCAGCCTCGCTAGTGACGGTTTCAGTCTGGTGTCAGCCTCTCCTCGTGACGGTGTCGGTCTGGTGTCAGCCTCGCTAGTGACGGGGTCGGTCTGGTGTCAGGCTCGCTAGTGACGGTGTCGGTCTGGTGTCAGCCTCGTCTCGTGACGGTGTCGGTCTGGTGTCAGCCTGGCCTCGTGACGGTGTCGGTCTGGTGTCAGCCTCTCCTCGTGACGGTGTCGGTCTGGTGTCAGCCTCTCCTCGTGACGGGGTCGGTCTTGTGTCAGCCTCTCCTCGTGACGGGGTCGGTCTGGTGTCAGCCTCGCTAGTGATGGTTTCAGTCTGGTGTCAGCCTCGCCTCGTGACGGTGTCGGTCTGGTGTCATGCTCGCTAGTGACGGTGTCGGTCTGGTGTCATCCTCGCCTCGTGACGGTGTCGGTCTGGTGTCAGCCTCTCCTCGTGACGGTGTCGGTCTGGTGTCAGCCTCTCCTCGTGACGGGGTCGGTCTTGTGTCAGCCTCTCCTCGTGACGGGGTCGGTCTGGTGTCAGCCTCGCTAGTGATGGTTTCAGTCTGGTGTCAGCCTCGCCTCGTGACGGTGTCGGTCTGGTGTCATGCTCGCTAGTGACGGTGTCGGTCTGGTGTCATCCTCGCCTCGTGACGGGGTCGGTCTGGTGTCAGCCTCTCCTCGTGACGGTGTCGGTCTGGTGTCAGCCTCTCCTCGTGACGGGGTCGGTCTGGTGTCAGCCTCTCCTCGTGACGGGGGTCGGTCTGGTGTCAGCCTCGCTAGTGACGGTTTCGGTCTGGTGTCAGCCTCTCCTCGTGACGGTGTCGGTCTGGTGTCAGCCTCGCTAGTGACGGTGTCAGTCTGGTGTCAGCCTCGCTAGTGACGGTGTCGGTCTGGTGTCATCCTCGCCTCGTGACGGGGTCGGTCTGGTGTCAGCCTCGCTAGTGACGGGGTCGGTCTGGTGTCAGCCTCTCCTCGTGACGGTGTCGGTCTGGTGTCAGCCTCTCCTCGTGACGGTGTCGGTCTGGTGTCAGCCTCTCCTCGTGACGGGGTCGGTCTGGTGTCAGCCTCGCTAGTGACGGTTTCAGTCTGGTGTCAGCCTCTCCTCGTGACGGTGTCAGTCTGGTGTCTGCCTCGCTAGTGACGGGGTCGGTCTGGTGTCAGCCTCTCCTCGTGACGGTGTCGGTCTGGTGTCAGCCTCTCCTCGTGACGGGGTCTGTCTGGTGTCAGCCTCTCCTCGTGACGGGGTCGGTCTGGTGTCAGCCTCTCCTCGTGACGGGGTCGGTCTGGTGTCAGCCTCGCCTCGTGACGGTGTCGGTCTGGTGTCAGCCTCTCCTCGTGACGGGGTCGGTCTGGTGTCAGCCTCTCCTCGTGACGGGGTCGGTCTGGTGTCAGCCTCGCCTCGTGACGGTGTCGGTCTGGTGTCAGCCTCTCCTCGTGACGGGGTCGGTCTGGTGTCAGCCTCTCCTCGTGACGGGGTCGGTCTGGTGTCAGCCTCGCCTCGTGACGGTGTCGGTCTGGTGTCATCCTCGCCTCGTGACGGTGTCGGTCTGGTGTCATCCTCGCTAGTGACGGTGTCGGTCTGGTGTCAGCCTCTCCTCGTGACGGGGTCGGTTTGGTGTCAGCCTCTCCTCGTGACGGGGGTCGGTCTGGTGTCAGCCTCGCTAGTGACGGTTTCGGTCTGGTGTCAGCCTCTCCTCGTGACGGTGTCGGTCTGGTGTCATCCTCGCTAGTGACGGTGTCGGTCTGGTGTCATCCTCGCCTCGTGACGGTGTCGGTCTGGTGTCAGCCTCGCTAGTGACGGTGTCAGTCTGGTGTTAGCCTCGCTAGTGACGGTTTCAGTCTGGTGTCAGCCTCTCCTCGTGACGGTGTCAGTCTGGTGTCAGCCTCTCCTCGTGACGGTGTCAGTCTGGTGTCAGCCTCGCTAGTGACGGGGTCGGTCTGGTGTCAGCCTCGCTAGTGACGGGGTCGGTCTGGTGTCAGCCTCGCCTCGTGACGGTGTCAGTCTGGTGTCAGCCTCTCCTCGTGACGGGGTCGGTCTGGTGTCAGCCTCTCCTCGTGACGGGGTCGGTCTGGTGTCAGCCTCGCTAGTGACGGTTTCAGTCTGGTGTCAGCCTCTCCTCGTGACGATGTCAGTCTGGTGTCTGCCTCGCTAGTGACAGGGTCGGTCTGGTGTCAGCCTCTCCTCGTGACGGTGTCGGTCTGGTGTCAGCCTCTCCTCGTGACGGGGTCCGTCTGGTGTCAGCCTCTCCTCGTGACGGGGTCGGTCTTGTGTCAGCCTCTCCTCGTGACGGGGTCGGTCTGGTGTCAGCCTCGCTAGTGACGGGGTCGGTCTGGTGTCAGCCTCTCCTCGTGACGGTGTCGGTCTGGTGTCAGCCTCGCTAGTGACGGTGTCAGTTTGGTGTTAGCCTCGCTAGTGACGGTGTCAGTCTGGTGTTAGCCTCGCTAGTGACGGTTTCAGTCTGGTGTCAGCCTCGCCTCGTGACGGTGTCGGTCTGGTGTCAGCCTCGCCTCGTGACGGTGTCGGTCTGGTGTCAGCCTCGCCTCGTGACGGTGTCGGTCTGGTGTCATCCTCGCCTCGTGACGGGGTCGGTCTGGTGTCAGCCACGCTAGTGACGGGGTCGGTCTGGTGTCAGCCTCTCCTCGTGACGGTGTCGGTCTGGTGTCAGCCTCTCCTCGTGACGGTGTCGGTCTGGTGTCAGCCTCTCCTCGTGACGGGGTCGGTCTGGTGTCAGCCTCGCTAGTGACGGTTTCAGTCTGGTGTCAGCCTCTCCTCGTGACGGTGTCAGACTGGTGTCTGCCTCGCTAGTGACGGGGTCGGTCTGGTGTCAGCCTCTCCTCGTGACGGTGTCGGTCTGGTGTCAGCCTCTCCTCGTGACGGGGTCCGTCTGGTGTCAGCCTCTCCTCGTGACGGGGTCGTTCTGGTGTCAGCCTCTCCTCGTGACGGGGTCGGTCTGGTGTCAGCCTCGCCTCGTGACGGTGTCGGTCTGGTGTCAGCCTCGCTAGTGACGGTGTCGGTCTGGTGTCAGCCTCTCCTCGTGACGGTGTCGGTCTGGTGTCAGCCTCTCCTCGTGACGGGGTTCGGTCTGGTGTCATCCTCGCTAGTGACGGTGTCGGTCTGGTGTCAGCCTCTCCTCGTGACGGTGTCGGTCTGGTGTCAGCCTCTCCTCGTGACGGGGTCGGTCTGGTGTCAGCCTCTCCTCGTGACGGGGGTCGGTCTGGTGTCAGCCTCGCTAGTGACGGGGTCGGTCTGGTGTCAGCCTCTCCTCGTGACGGTGTCGGTCTGGTGTCAGCCTCTCTTCGTGACGGGGTCGGTCTGGTGTCAGCCTCTCCTCGTGACGGTGTCAGTCTGGTGTCAGCCTCGCTAGTGACGGTTTCAGTCTGGTGTCAGCCTCTCCTCGTGACGGTGTCAGTCTGGTGTTAGCCTCGCTAGTGACGGTTTCAGTCTGGTGTCAGCCTCTCCTCGTGACGGTGTCAGTCTGGTGTCAGCCTCTCCTCGTGACGGTGTCAGTCTGGTGTCAGCCTCGCTAGTGACGGTATCAGTCTGGTGTCAGCCTCGCCTCGTG